>NC_030811.1:66191214-66406214 GCF_001704415.2 Capra hircus
AGTCAGGTGGTTAATTAAAAGCAAGTAATTTGATGGTATTAAACCTATTGATTAATATTTAAGTGATTATACCTTAAATGATTGCAAAAAGAATGCATTCTGTGACTGTTAGTAATTAGTGTTTATAAAGTGTTTGAAAAATTTGTCACCTACAGCTAAGGTTTATGCTACTAATTTTCTAAATTCATCTGGCCAAAGAGAAGATGCTATTTAAAATGTAAAGTGATTGCATGGTGTGACTACACTGTATTGGGGGAAAAATGTCCTTGGATTCCTCTACTGAAATGGCTCATGGAGAAACAAACTTACTCTGTAAATACTGAATTTTGATTTACTGAATGAACCATTCCCATTTGAGGCAGTTATGCAGTTTCTCTATTTTTTTCTTTAGTTATCCTCAAAATTTCAATGTTGTCTAGCAGATTTACTTGCTGCAAATCATTATTGAATAACCTTCCATGAGATCAAATTTAGCTGATCTTCATTTTGGGGATCAAAAATATTGAAAGAAAATCTCTATCTATTGATTTACAAGGAAAAAGAGCAAAGAGGTAAATAACTGAGATGAATGAGAAGGCTTCATTTTTTTCTGGGTTTACATAATGTTTGACCCCTTCTAGCTTTAGATTATGTTTTGACTCTCATTTTTATTCGACCACACAATTTTGGTATATTAATGACCCAACTCCTTTCAATATATATGTGGGAAGTTAAGGTGCAGAAATTTGTTTCATATGCCATGTGGATACTTAATAGTAAATTTAACATTCTTAAGAGAAAATAAAATATGAAAAAGCAAGGAACAGATATATAAATGCAACCATTGAAAGAACTAATATTCATTCATTTATTACCTTGTTTTAACTATTATGTGAAATATATATGAGTACACTATAAATAATACAAAAATACACCAAAATCAAACATATATACTAGTTTTTAGTTTGAAATTGTCTGATGAACGCTTAAAATGACAGTTTATAAAAGAGGTGCCCAAACATACTCCCTGATGTTGAGGGCGTGATGCACTTCACAATTTAACCAGCAACTGCATTGAAGAGGGTCCTGTGGGGCTGTATCAAGTTTCCTGTTGATTTAATGGTGCTTATATATTACTGGCTTTTTTCATTTTATGTGGTGATCCTCACATGACGACATCTTTACTATGTATTTTTTAAATGCACACATTCTTATTTATACATTTATGTGATTGAAGATAAGCAGTAGCAAAAATAAATTACTGTTCACGATCATTACAAGTGACTTCATAAACAACAATTAAAGTGGTTTTTTTTAGTATTTCTTTTCAGCTCATGCTAAAACCTAAGTAATGCAGGATAATTGCCTTTATGTACTATATTAGAAAAACGAACAATACAAAAGCAAGATACCATGTGAAATGCTTCATGATAGATTTAGGTGATGATTACCATTAGGAAAAAATGATTATAATATGGTTTTCTAATTTTTCAAAAATATATTTTCCCACCTATTGAATTATGTGCTGATAATAGAAATTTTAATTAATAAAATTTCACATGCATATTGTACCTGATTTAATCAGCACTTCCAAATCATTCTATGTGATTTTAGCACTAAATCTGTATTTTTTCCTACTTTGTATTATTTGTGTAGAGAGAGATGGAGGGTTTTAATAAAGACAATTTATGGTAAATTCTTGATCAGATGTAGTTTTATTAAGTAATTTTTCTTATAGTGGAGCAGTCTGTTTTGTTAAGGAAAAAATAAAGCGTGTGAAAAACAGCTTCTCGATAAATAAGCCCTATTTAACTGGTATTTGCAAATCTTAATGCCTTCCACAAGTATATATTTGCTGTCCCACAGATTCTGTAAAAAGTTTCTGGAATGGTTTTCTGATGTATGTGCTCAATCATTAGAAATTAAGTATAACATTATTATTAATAATTTCAGAGGTCATTCTTTTCAATTAACATGTACCCTTTGAAGAAAAGCTTTCTGCTACCCTTTGAAATTTTTCATAGCCCATGAACAATTCACTCCCTCTCCTCATTACAGTGTCCAAAATGTCTCACCTCAGATACAAACAGCTCCACTCTATAACTGAATAAGTACTCCCTCAATGTTCTCCTCACCAAAATTGCCTGAAGTTGAGCTGAGTATACAGAATTCCAAGATCTGTATCTATTCATTCACTAGTTTTGATAACAGCTTCTTTTCACTAATTGTTGAAATAGCTGATGAAAATACTTCCTAGCTTTCAGTATAGACGACATTCATGCTGTGACAGTAGATGCTCCGTGAGGGCTCAGAGAAGAGGAGGGAGTGATTCGGCCAGCCTGGCTTGTCAAGGAAGATTTTAGGAAGGGCATTTTAATTGGGTCATGAAGATAAAGGGGGGATCAATGGGCAGAGGAAAGGGAGGAGGAATTCTGTGTAGAAGGAAACAGGTACGCAAAGACAGGAAGCTGTGAAAAAGCACAGAATATTGGGGACCATTCAGTATTTTGACTTAGATGACCATACCTCATGCAAAGAGTAGATAGGCAAGATCTAATTCTGGAGGACCTTGTTCATTATACCCAGAAGTCTTGACTTTTATTCTTAGGTGTTAAACAGCGATTGAAGATTTTTTCAGTTAGAAACTGAAGAAATGGCAGATGTATATTTTAGAAAGACATCTTTGTCACAGTGTGGCCTAGGTACAGACAGTGCAAAAGAAGAAAAGGAAACAAATTTAAAAAGCAGAGTCAATAATACTTCGATTGGATATGAGCTGTGAAGTGCTGGGGAGAATTAAAAAAAATTACTTGGGTTTTGAAAAATGAGAATTAAGCTACTTGAGTTCAGTATTGATTAATATCTAGGAGGTCTTGGGCTAATCACTTAACCTAAGATTCATTTTTTTTTATGAACTAGAAGGAAAAAATAACTAATAGGATTATTTTAGGAGTTAATAAAATTATGCTTATAAAATGTTTAGCACATTGATTTATTCAAAAAATATTTATTGAATGCCTACTATGTACTAGGAACTTTGCTAGTAGATAAAATATCCAGAGAAACTGATATCAGATACTTATCTTTATGAAACTCACTATCTAGGTGGATATAGACAACAATTTAATAATCACATACATAAATGTAAAATTGTGACTGTGCCATTCAAAGGAGATATGGAAGTTTCTTTGAGAGCATAAAATAGAGATAGCAATGGCAGCAAGGTGGTCAACAAAGACTTGAGGGTTTGAGTGAGTAGAAGTTAATCGGATAAAAAATAGGAGTGAAGGAGGGTATTTTTGTACTAAGTCAAACAACAAATATATACACAAATAATAGTTATTAGAAAATACAGATGCATTGTTTCTGACTAGCTTTAGCTTATTTTATTTCCTATACCCTTGTAGCAAGAATTGATACATTAGTACAGTAACATCTACAAATGGTCCTTATGTTTTGACTGATAATTGGAAGAAAACTGGTTTTATGAAAGCATACTTATTCATTACTCACGTTGTAGTGCTATGCAGTGTCTTTAATTTATTGAACATTTTGATTGACCATTTATCTCATATAATATTCACTACTCATGGGCAAAGATATCTTATTGTGGTCACTTTTCGGTGTTTATTGATACATATTACATTGTTATTAGGAGTGGATTGTGTGTGATTCTGAGTGTCTCTTTGTTTTCATCCATGTTTCCTAAATCCTGTGTTATTATGAGATGCAGAATATGGCATTAAAATATACCTTTGAGTCTTCTTAAAATATTTGTATTATTGGGGCAGCAAGTTTTGCCATAGTCCACCCACTGTGTGTGCTGGAATTGACTTAGATGACCGTTACGTTTTTTAATAGTTTATTATTATTAAGGAAACATTACTTCTCCTCCTTGTTAAGAAATCTTATCTGGCAACAGCCAGTTGCAGTTCTTTCATGAAGTCTTCCAACCAGACATCTTGTATAATCTGAGGATAAAGATAGACCCTACTTCACAGGACTATCGTGAGGATTAAGTGGCTTTAATAGGTTAAGAGTGTCATATATGGTGGTGGTGTTTAGCCACCTAGTCGTGTCTCAGTCTTTGCAACCCCACGGACTCTACTCTCCAGTCTCCTTTATTCATGGGATTTTCCAGATAAGAATACTGGACTGGGTTGCAATTTCCTTCCTGAGGGGATCTTCCCAACCCAGGGAATGAGATGGCATCTCTTGTGTCTCCTACATTGGCAGGCAGATTCTTTACCCCTGAGTCAAGTGTTCAATAAAAATTAGCTGTAAGAATTACAGGTCAGTTATGGGTCAATTATTGTTAACCCTTGAGCAACACATGGGTAATCCACCTGTAACTTGTAGTCAGCCCTCCATCCCTGCAGTAGCTCCAAATCCTGGGATTCAACCAATCATGGATTGTGTACTACTGTAGTATTTACTACCGACACATATCTGTCTATGAATGGACCTGCATAGTTGAAAACCATGTTGTTGAATGGTCAAATGTATCTTCATGTAACAAAAGACTTTTCTTTTATACAATCCTTACATTGTCAAGTATGCAAGTACCCTGATCAAACTGCTTGAAGAAGAGGAATAGTTCCCTTAACACCTCACTCTATGTCAAGGTCTGCTCTGGTAGAGCCTCTGCTATGCTATAGATACTGTAGACCTGCTCAGTTCAATTAGTAGTTGGCTCAGTTCAATTAGTAGTTGGCTCAGTTCATTGGCTGTAGACCTGCTCAGTCAATGACCAATCACAGAATGTTACTGAAGACCTAAAAGTGGCTATTCTGAAATAACATACGCTATAAATGTAAAATACACAGTGGATTTAGAAGACTTATTACAGAAGGAAGAATGTAAAATATCTCACTAGAAATTTTAATACTGACCGAATGCTAAAAGGATAATATTTTGGAATATATTGGGTTAAAATAAATAAAATATATTATTAAAATAAATTTCACATTTAAAAATCCTTTTAACATGGCTACAACTGCATTTAGAATTGCATATGTGGTTCACATTATATTCACATTATATTTCTATTTGACATCACTAGTCTGAAGGCCTTGGAAATGTGGGGTAATGTAGCTTCATTCGGGCCTGGAATCAATTCTCTTATTCTAGTTACGTATGGCTCTACCAGATATCTTATGTGCAACTATAATCTAAGCCTCTGAAATGGCCCCAACTCAAATGTGTTTTGTTGAGTTTTCTATTCACACATCCTGTAAAGCAAAAGGAAGGCCTGTTACAAGGTATTGATGTGTGTCACCAGGCAAGTATAAGTGCTGTGTTTTAGTAATAGGGCATATTTTAGGAGGTTTTAAACTGATATTCATGTATCTGCTTAATTCAGAGAGAGCAGAAAATTGACATGCCTGTATTTAAAGCCATACTATCCTGTAAGTAAGTGTTAGTCGCTCAGCGGTGCCCGACTCTTTGCAACCCCATGGACTACAGCCCACCAAGCTCCTCTGTCCATGAGATTTTCCAGGCAAGGATACTGGAGTGGGTTGCCATTTTCTTCTCCAGGGGATCTTCCCAACCTAGGGATCGAACCCAGTCTCCTGCACTGCAGGCAGATTCTTTACTGACTGAGCTACAAGGGAAGCTGGATAAGCTCAAATAGGAAAAAAAATAATTTGTCAAATAAAAATATATTCATCTACTGTTGAAACAGAGGGGAGAATAAAAAGTGAATATGTGGATGTTTTGTTAGGATAATGTCACTATGTAGAATTTTTTTTCCACTTGTGTTGTTTAACTGATTTCAAAGAGAAAGTTACTGACAAATAATTTGAATCTAAAAACTATGCACACAAAACTAAATCTCTTTAAGACATATCTTTATTATATCTAGATATTACTTTCCATTATTCTGATCTTAGATGCCCAATATAAGATATATATACTTAATCATCGAACACCCTTTGTAGCTTAGTCAGTTGTTCCACATTTACTCCCAGATAATTAAAGACTAGCAGGTACAGCTTAACCTTAAAACACAAAACCAGAAGATATCTACGTGACCTAGAGATGTTGTTTGATTCCTCTTTTTAACATGAAAATAGTTGAAGAAATCTAAGATGTGAATATGTTATTTCATTGAAATTAACATTTTTTAAAAGGCATTACCTTTAAAAAGAGAAATTACCTTGGTAAAAATTAATACAGTCATTTTATGTATGAGGTCATAAAAATTAGGGATCTATTGTCTTGCATTGTACCAGTATGATCATGGAAAAGTCAGTTTGTTTCTTTGAACCTCAGTTTTCTGGCATGCAAAATAAGTAGCTCAGGTTGAAAAATCCTCTCCACCTTCAATATTCTAAAATTTCAAGATTCTACTATGTTGGAATCAACTTCTGCTATTGTAAAAGTATTGCTGTCTTACTGTGTATACTAAGGCATATTACATAACTTTCCAAAGCTTCAGATTTTTTCACCTATAAAGAAACTACAGATTTATTTATTTTGGAGGGTGAAGCTTCGTATGAACAGCTTTCAAACTGAGGTCTCTAGTTGGCTTATCATTAATTCCAATTACTCGTGATGGAAAATACCACTCAAATGGCACGATCATAGTATTTAAATTTAATGTGATACTATGGTAACAGTAAATGTTATTGTGTTAGTTTTTACATTATAATCAAATGTTATTTTGTAACACTCGCTTTTTAGTATAACTTTGGTTAGAAATGTCCAGTAAAGATTGTTGTTTTTAGTAAATGAATCCTCTCATCTCCAAAATTTCCAGCACAGTTAGAAACTTGTCTTCAAATAATTATAATAAGGGAAACACATATTCATGTCCAGCAGTTTATATAATATTTTAAATACATTAATATAGTGTTCTGTCAAGTAGGTAGCTATTATTATCCCCATTTTACAAATGAGTATCTCAATACTCAAAAACAACTGTCCAAAATCACATTAAGAGTCAGAATATCCTATCAAAGATAGTACATTCTCATCATTATTTTTCATAGGAGATTTCATAATTACTTAGGTTATTAAGCCATTTGCTTACAATGCCTATAGTTTTTCTCAATACAGTTTCATCATTGTGATTAAGACATGTCTCCCTATGGAGGACACTATAGCACATGAATGAAGGCTTTAGATTTCATTTCTATAAAGCCAGCCACTTCCCCTGTTTTTATCATCAACTTCATGGTATGGAAATTACTTGTCCCTGAAATCCTTATCATGTTGTTATTAAGAGATTTCAGAGCTTTAATGTTTTTGGCTAGTGTTAGATATTTTGTGTGATGAGGTATGTTCAGAGATACAAAAATAACCGTTTCAATTAATCTGCTTTAAAGTATGGCTGATTCATGTTGAGGTTTGACAGAAAACAACAAAATTCTGTAAAGCAATTGTCCTTAAATAAAAAATTAAATTATAAAAGCTCTCATATGACTGTAATATTATATTTACTTAAATTTGGTTTTATTTTTATATGGCTTTAAATAAGTGGTGCTCTAGGTGAAATTCAGAAATCCTTAACATAGAAGCCATAATATTTATTAGTGAGTTTTCCATGACTCTTTCAGAGCTCTTACATAGCAATTAATCTTGGTGGCCTACAATACACCAGTACTACCTAGTCTAACTACAAACACAATTTATCAACATTTTCAGTTGTTAGATGTGCTTGAAGAGCTTTGACTACCTGAAGTTCCCAAAGTTAAAATGTTTGAAATGACAGGTCACCAGTCTTGTTAAATTATGTTCTCATTACAGTTATTATTTCAAGACACAGCCTAGTATGGTATAAAACTAAAGAGAATGATAATTTATTTATATCTAATATATGGCAAACAACAGTAAGAAGTGTTGTAGAAAAAGTGGCAACAAGTAGTAGTAGAAATTTTAAGTAACACCTCAACTATTAAAAAAATTAATTTGAGAAAAAAGAATCAGTTCAGTTCAGTTCAGTTCAGTCACTCAGTCGTGTCCGACTCTTTGCGACCCCATGAATCGCAGCACACCAGGCCTCCCTGTCTATCACCAACCCCCGGAGTTCACTCAGACTCACATCCATCGAGTCAGTGATGCCATCCAGCCATCTCATCCTCTGTCGTCCCCTTCTTCTCCTGCCTCCAATCCCTCCCAGCATCAGAGTCTTTTCCAATGAGTCAACTCTTTGCATGAGGTGGCCAAAGTACTGGAGTTTCAGCTTTAACATCATTCCTTCCGAAGAAATCCCAGGGTTGATCTCCTTCAGAATGGACTGGTTGGATCTCCTTGCAGTCCTAGGGAAAGGAAGTAGTGACCGATTTCCTCTTCTTGGGCTCTAAAATCACTGCAGACAGTGACTGTAGCCATGAGATCAGAAGACAGTTGCTTTTTGTCAGGAAAGCTATCACAAACCTAGACAGTGTGTTGAAAAGCAGACATTACTCTACTGAACAAGGTCCATAAAGTCAAGGCTGTGGTCTTCCCAGTGGTCACGTACAGTTGTGAGAGCTGGACGGTAAAGAAGACAGAGCGCCAAAGAATTGATGCCTTCAAACTGTGGTGCTGGAGAAGACTTCTGAGAGTCCTTTGGACAGCAGGGAGATCAAACCAGTCGATCTTAAGGGAAATCAACCCTGAATACTCATTGGAAGGACTGATGCTGAAGCTGAAGCTCCAGTATTTTGGTCACCTGATGCAAACAGCTGACTCGTTGGAAAAGTCTCTGATGCTGGGAAAGATTGAGGGCAGAAAGTGAAGAAGGCTTCAGAGGATGAGATGGCTGAATGACATCACTGATGCAAAGGACATGAACTTGGGCAGACTTCGGGTAATGGTGAGGGACATAGGGTCGCAAGGAGTTGGACATGAGTGGGTGACTGAACAACAACAACAACGTAGTGGCAATATCTATAACAACCAAAAGTTAAATCAGCTCAAATGTCCGTCCACTGCTGAATGGATAAATACTACATAACCAGAATACTATTCAACAATAAAAAGGAATGAAACACGGACATATGCTGCAACACAAGTGGGACACAAAAACATTTTGCTAAGGGAAAGAAGCCAGATATTTTGTAATTCCATTTATATGAAATGTCCAGAAAAGGTAAATTGATAAAAGCAGGAATATTAGTGGTTGCCTGAGGCCAGAGGTAGGAAAGAGCTGTGACTGCAAATGGGCAAAAGGGAAATTTTGGAGTGATGGAATGTTCTAAAATTGGATTGTGGTAGTGATTTTACAGCTCTAAATTTTCTAAAAACACTGAATTGTACACTTAAATAGTACTCTTAACTTGGGTGAATTTTATGGAATACACATTATACCTTTTTACAGTTATTTAAGAAAAGAGGCTTAAGAAATGGTGATACCACATAGTACATTTTTTATGTCAGTGGAAGCAAAGTTGGAAATGGTACTGCTAGTACACACTGTAGTGACACTCTATATGAGTGGCTTAAAGCAGAGTGAGGGACGGAAACTCCCATTCTAAGAAGAATTCCAAGTAAGAATACCAGAATAGCAAAGAACTTTGACAGTAGTCCTTTGTGTTCACTCCATGGTTCATACAAACACACATGTAGGTGAGACAATGAAATGCATGTCATGTGAGCAGTAAAGTACACACGCTGTCCAGTATTCTGAAACTTTTCAAAATGATTTCAGATAAATTGTGTACTTTATGTATAAACAGTGGGTAGACAAAATATACATTGTTTCAACAAAATTTACGAGCAGTTCTCATAGAGCTATAATAATAAAGGATAGGAAAGAATAATATTAATGTTTTATGTCTAGTATTGAACATTTAAAAATTATGTTTTATGTCTCCAGCTAGAATATAAGATGCTTGAGGCCAGCACTCAAGCATATATCATTTACCTTTGTATTCTTAAAAGAACCTACTGTCACTATAAATCCAAGTGGCCAGTAGCTGTCCTATATATGATGGTTGTTGAATAGTGATTATTAAACAGGCAGGAGAAGCTCTCTACGGATGACTCTGGCTCTCGGTTCAACATTCTTCTTTGGAATCTAACAGGAAACAGACACAGACTGAAAACCATGAAGTATTTAATTGTTCATGGCTTAAGAGCTGGCAAAACATGAATTGATACACAATAATACTGTGTCAAATTGAGTCTCTCAGTTCTTTAAATCACCTCACCTTTATAGCCCTTGGTTATAAAGGTTCACTACTGATATTCTGAACTCCTTTCAGCCATGTTAATAATTTCTCCTCAAGACTGGCTCTACCATTCTTCCCTCACTGGTACAACCTTGTTCACTGGTTACATGAATTGTTTTGGAAAATGACTATGGTATCTTAAAGCAGTCTCGCAAGCATGGACATCTCCAGGATGCATCAAATTATACTTAAATAAATTGCATGTACAATTCTGAACTAAGAACAGGTACTCAAAAATACGTTTATAACTCGTAAATATAGAATACTTATTTTTAAGATTAATGACTTTATCTCTATAAAGTTCTCTACAACAATTATTTTTATAATCAGGTTTATATATAGATATACTATATATAACAAAGAATGAGAAAACTGTTAATAATAGTTATCTCTGGGTAATCAAATGAAAGGTAATTTTTTTTCTTATCTACTTTTTAATTTCTATGATTACCGTATAGTCTTTATTTTAGAAAAAAATACACATAATTAAAAGAAAAAAAATAGTTTATTTCTCTGGAAGCTCAATTAGCACATAGAACACAAATTTCCATTTTTTGGAGCCAGTGGCTCTTTTTTTTTCTACTCAGCTATTTCAATTAATTTGAAAGCTCTTTTAGCTCACTCAAAACTGTAAGAATTGCTAAAATGTATACCTCATACATTTCTATTGCTATGAAAATCCCACCAACGGCATCTTTGGGGATCAAATATTATTTAGCTGACACTGCTGTCCTTTGGATTATCTACGTACTTGTTAAGTAAGGCAAGCCTTTGGCATTTCTTAGAACTATTTGAAGAACTGAAGAAGCTTATTAAGAAAATGAGTTTGTGCTTTTTTATTCTCTGTAAATAATAAGAGATTTGCTGTAGGCGTCAAGCCTTAAAAGTGTTATGGTGACCCTTTTCTAAACAAGGCATAAATTGGCCTTCAACAGTATGTAACTTAGGATCAATTCCAACTTCACAATTCATTTCCTTTTATGTCTGTTTTAGTGTGTTGTGTTTCTAATTGAGAGCCAAAATTTGATTTTATTTAAAATCAAACAATGTAGACCAAAAAGCTGAGCTGTTCTAAAACCAGAACTATGTTTTAGGTCATACTTTGTGGGCTACCAGCTAGTTTTTAACTATGTAAATGGTCTTCTAAATGACAGAAGGATTGCAGATTAGGTAGGTTGAAATAAAGCATCAAAATGATAAGCTCCAATTAATCATGCAAATTATGTTGAACATTTTGTTAATAAAGTAGTTTTTATAGTTTCCAGTTTAAGCTTTACATTATCATATGCTTACAAGATTATAATGGTTTATATTACCATGATCCTGGTGTTCTTAATGCTTACATACGTATTATATCTATGTATTAGTAATTCTCAAAAAGTTTAAGAAAGCACCTTCAGCAAACATACTCTACAAGTGCATAATACTCCATAGGTTACTAAAAAATTTTTCCATTCTGACCGCTAATCTCATTCAATAGTATAGAAAGCTATATGTGAAATGCAGTAGCCAATATGCATTTAATTAGAAATTAATGAATTATAATTAGAAATACATGTTTCATATTTTCCCATAATATATTCTAGAGTAAGTGTCAATACATAACACAGTGAATTTAACTTGATTTGGGGGCTCTTTTTTTAAATTAAGAGGATTTAGATCATAAGTTTATTATTTCTCATAGCACTTTTAGCATCGTTTGAAAACATTTTATTTCCAGATTTCTTCAGAGGATGTCAAAGAGTTTATAGACATTAATAATTTAATTGCAGTTCTAAGACCCATGCAAAACAAGATAAGAAATGTTGTTTTATCATCAGGTTATTTGGTAAGATTCATATTTGCCTCTGAGGTACTTTTTGTAATATCATAATTAAATATACTATATCTCTTTATCATTCATTTATTCAATGTTTATTGAGTATCTAGTAAATTTCTGACACTTCAGCTTATGTATAGACAGCAAATAAATCAGCAAAGATATCTTCACCCTTGGAATTCATAGCCTATTAATATTAAATATATGAAAATGAGTCTTTTCCTAAAAGAAAATAATATGAATGGTAAATGGCAAAACTATGAGGCCATGATTGGCAAAACAAAACAAAACAAAACAACTAATTTCCATATAGCTCTTCTTATTATCCTCTTTAAATTAAGCAAGATTAAGGTATTTCTCTTTAAAAAACACCTCACACTCGAGATATACCCCCCAAAAAAACCTCCAAAGCAAAATAAAAATTGAGTTAACAGCAGTGTTCTAATTTAATAATCTCCTGGTCCCTGAGATGTTTTCAGTTCACCTCTCTTCAGGTATCTTCCAGGCTGTCAGGCTCACTATATCCCGAGTGGAGTCATCCTTCTGTCTCCCAAATGACTTCTCTTCCATTGTTTCTGTTTCTTTAAATGGCACTGCAGTCCACCTCACAATGAGGAAATATGTCTAATATTTTTATCTCCTCTCTCATTCTCATTTTTAAAAATTCAATCTGTTGCCAGTTATTTCTAATTCTAGTTGATAAATATCGTTTGACTTTGTCTGTTTTCCATTATCCTAATTGCCATCATCTATGCTACCTCCTCTTATCTAAGGGCATCAACACCTTTCCCCCATCTGGTTTTCCCTGTATAGCCAGATATTTCTACAATCCAAGTTTGACCATGTCACTTCCCTTTTCTCCTGTTTCCCTTTGACACTTGTAATAAAAGCCCACTAGGCATAACATGACTGGGGCTCCCCTAACCTACTTCTCTTCCAGTCTCATTCATCCCTTGGCTTGACCTATGCTCCCAGTGCCCCAGCCATACTTAACCTCTTTCTGCAGTCCCAATTAACCAAGTTCTCTTTTGCCTTCCTCAAACCATTTAATAAACTGTTATCTGAATCACATGTATAACACAATCAAATTTTCCTCCTGTCTTCCAGCCCTCTAACCCTTCACTCTTAATAAGTAGAATTTTTTACTCATTTATCAAATCTAAGATTTAAAATCTTTTAAAGGAGGTCGTTGGCTTCACAGATGGTGCTAGTGGTAAAGAACCCTCTTCCAGATGCAGAAGACAAAAGAGACACAATTTTGATCCCTGGGTCAGGAAGATCCTCTGGAGGAGGGCATGGCAACCCACTCCAGTATTCTTGCCTGGAGAATCCTAAGGACAGAGGAGATTGACGGGCTACAGTCCATAGGGTCACAAAGACTAGAAGATGATTGAAGCAGCTTATCTCTGTGTGTGTCTCTCTCTCTCACACACACACACAGAGGAGGTTTTATCCATCTGCTTCACACCCACACACAAATACACACGAGTCCTTTCCCACTTTTACGGCATTTAGGATATATGATTATTTGTTTCATATCCATCTACTCTGGTAAGAACCAAATCTGAATCCTAATATAGAAGAGTTTGCACACTATAGATGCACAGTAAATTTTGCTGAGTGCAAATGAAAGTATCTGAGAGCTAGTTTGAATTTTTTCACAGTGATTTCCAGCAGAGGATGAAAAAAAAATTAAAAAGATAAATCTTCACAAAGTTTTTCATAAGAATGTATATAATCTCTTCACTGTTACCTATAGATTGAGTTTTAAATACATTTTAAATAGGATCCTTATAATATTCATATATATATGTTGTGAATGTGAAGGGGAAGATGCATTCAAAACCCATTATTGGTAACTTTATGATTTGTATTTTAGTTGTAAATGCTGTGGCATGGTGTAAGTAGCTGAGAAAAGCAGTCTCTGGCAAATGGAATGGTTAAGAAGGTAAAGAAAATCAAAATTTGCTTTAAAAAATAACTACCAATATTAATAAAAATCCAAATGTAATTCTTGCAAATCTGGTAAATAAAAATGGGTTTTGAAGCTTTGACTTTATATCTCCTTTGATTCATGAGCTAATTTTCAAAGCTGAGTTATAAGCTTTAGTTTATATTGTACCTCAGGCACAGGCAGACTCATACAATAGCTGAACTTCAAGTGTCACTATAATATAGTAAATGTAATGAAATTACATTTAAATAATGTAAAAAATCTAATTTAAACAGGGGAAAATGAAATTTAAAGTTGAAGTTAATGCCTTTTTCAGCTCCTGATATTGTCCTTTCCTGCCACAGACCTATACTGGTGCCGCTAGCTTTTTCCTGTTAACATTTGGTAATGCAGTACAGCTCTAGAGAAGTATATAACTATTTAGCCACTCTCCTCTAGATAAGAAATGATCATCTGGCAAACAGCTTTAAACAAGGTGGCGTATATGTCATTTGTTAAGAATAAAATTGGCATTTAGTTACCACCAACGTATAAATTCCTGACTTCTCCATGAAGTTGTTTTTTTGTTTTTTGTGTTTTTTTTGAGGTGAATTGTGTTTTATAGCGCACTGGCTGGACTGTTAAAACTTTTAGAAGCAGAATGGGATAAATTTTTTTAAGTTGAGAAATAACTGGAATAGAATATCTTTATCAATACTTATTTAAATATTAGAAAACTATAGTGAATTTTTAAAATAGAAAAATAGCAAGTTTAGTAGTCTCAGCAGGACTGAAGCGACTTAGCAGCACCAGCAGCAGTATGGCTCATGCTGGCGCCGGTGACAAGTGCTCAGTCGTGTATGACTCTTTGCAACCCCATGGACTGCAGCCCACCAGGCTTCTCTGTCCATGGCATTTTCCAGGCAAGAGTAGTGGAGAGGGTTGCCATTCGCTTACTCCAGGGGATCTTCAATCCTTCAACCCAAGGATTGAACCTGGGTCTCCTACTTTGCAAGTGGATTCTTTACTACCTGAGCCACCAGGGAAGCCCAAAATTTATAAAACATTGCACTAATTTACTTTAAAATTGAAAAATTTAAACACTTTATTCCCATAAATGTAAATTTTTACTTTGTAATTGTATTGAAATCTAATTAAGAAACCCTGTAAAGCACATTTGTAACTGTCCCCCTCTCCCTCTGCAAAACACAGTTTTAAATGAGTACATATTTTTTTCTCGCTGAACATGAGTTTTGGTTCTGTAAGTGCTAGAAGCTGTATATATCTGATGCATGAATGGGTTATTCTGTGAAGCTGAGTCACGGGCTGTGAAAACAGATCACCCTTCAGCTATCATATATCACTATTTCTTATTTTGTTTTAAACAGAATCTTAAGTACTTACCAGTCTTCTGACTTACAATACAGTTTTAGACGCTGCTCTGCAAGTGATATAAGTATTTACTTCAGCTCCCTAAGTTTAATTGGTTACAACCTCAACCCATTTGTCTCTGTTTTCAGAATTGCTGTATTCCTTCTGAATTGCAGTATATATCTACTTGTATTTCATTGTCTGATATAAGTAAACCATGATGAACAGAAATGATTGATTTTTTCATGTTGCAAAAAAATTCTTTACCTTACAAATAAATCCACATTAATGTCATTATTATTCTATTAGGGAGGCCCTCTGGTTCATTAAAAATACAGTTTATTTTATTGCCACATGTAGTATATACAGGAGAAGGCAATGGCACCCCGCTCCAGTACTCTTGCCTGGCAAATCCCATGGACGGAGGAGCCTGGTGGGCTGCCGTCCATGGGGTCGCAAAGAGTCGACTGAGCGACTTCACTTTCACTTTTTACTTTCATGCACTGGAGAAGGAAATGACAACCCACTCCAGTGTTCTTGCCTGGAGAATCCCAGGGGCGGCGGAGCCTGGTGGGCTGCCATCTCTGGGGTCACACAGAGTCGGACACGACTGAAGCGACTTAGCAGCAGCAGCAGCAGTATATACAACACACCAGGGCTTCTCTGGTGGCTCTGATGGTGAAGAATCCACCTGTAATGCAGGAGACTGGATTCGATCCCTAGGTTGGGAAGATCCCTTGGAGGAAGGCATGGCAACCCAGTCCAGTTATCTTGCCTGGAGAATTTCCATGGACAGAGGTACCTGGCTGAGTAGGACATGGCTGAGTGATTAACCACAGAACCGCTCGTATACAATATAGGGCTTCTCAGATGGTACTAGTGGTAAAGAACCTGCCTGCTAATGCAGGAGACATAAGAGACACAGATTCAATCCCTGGGTTGGAAAGATCCCCTGGAGGAGCCTTACCTGGAGAATCCCATGGACAGGGGAGCCTGGTGGACTCAGTCCGTAGGGGTCGCACAAAATCAGACATGACTGAAGTGACTTAGCACACATGCATACACAGCATCAAGGTCTATTGTTTAGGTATTGACTTCCTAATTAACATGAAAATAAATATGACTAGTTTCCCAATTCCAGAAATGTTAGATTTTTAGGTAATTGCAAATGTTCAGATTTTCATTAAATTATTCATTTGTGAATATCAATCGTGTACGCAAACATTAGCTTTAATACTCACCTGCATTAGATTATATGACTATTTTAGGTTTTTGATAATTTAACCATAAGTATATGTCTTTTCTGAGTGCACAGTTTTGTTTAAAACATTAAACCGCATTTAGCTTTTTTAGAAGCTCTGAGATACTTGGTGTGAAGGATTTGTTCTTTAGACACGTACAAAAATGGCAGTTGTGTTGGAGATAGGATATAAAAGTGATAAACTTAAGCCTGTGTACCACATTAGTATTAAGAGTTGCCAGGATCTTAAAACAGATAAGAACAGGTCAAAATTAAAATATGTAACTTGAGGAAGAGGAGCAAAACTTGTTGAAATGTGAGCATATAATTTCTATATCTGTTCAAGCGCATCATGGTATTCTTTAGAAATTTTTGTATTAATCTCTGAAAATGACAGGTGTTGAGGGTCTTGTGTGAAGCATATTCTGAAAAGTCGGTCAAGAGGTCACATTGCTGGGATGTGTTAGTCAGTAACCCTGTCTCCTGTGGAATTTGCCTTGTTTGAAGTGTTTCCAACGCAATATATTTGTGTAATGCACATCATTTAAACAACGCGTTTGAGAACAGCTTTACATGGAAAAAAGCTAAGAGAATGCTTTATGATTTAAAAAAACAATCTGTTGCTCCTTTTGAACACAATGAAACCCCTCAAAGTACATTGGAGATACATAGTAAGACAGAGAATGTGAATTCAGGATCATATTAAATAATTAAAATAAATATTTAGGAATTAAAAACCCTTTGTTATTAATGTTCTAGCTCATTTAAAATGTGTTTGGTTTATTCATTTTTTTAAGATAAGTATCATTTTAGTGTTATTTCTTAAATGAGAAAAGTTTACTCTTAAAACATATTTTTAAAATGTTTTAAAATACTGTCTGATAAAAGGTTTCAAGTTTTATTTTATAACCATCAAATAATATATCTATTTTCTACTGTAATTAAATTTTGAGATCAAATAAAAATGTAAAATATTGATAACCATAGATTATCCGCAGCAGAATGTGGGAAGAACTTTTAATCCTTGCTCTTTCAAGTGATACTGTGGAGAAATAATAGACTTTCAGAATGATCTCTTGACACACTTATATTTTCATAAAACTTTAGACTTAGAAGTTTGGTGAGATATGAAACAAATATATTGGGTTTAAAGTGGTCAGATTGGGTGTGAATTTTACCTTAACTAGTAAATTGCTATTGATCTTGAACTAGTGATTTAACCTCTCTGATCCTCAAATTATTGTTTGATGAAATAAGTATCATATCCTCTACTCCAAGGGAGTGGAGGAATTAAACAGGTATAAAATGCCCAGTGATCTATACAGTACACAGTCATTAAATGGTTGAACCTTGTTCTTGTTAACAGGAAAAGAAGTCTACTTCTCCCATCCTTCTTTCACTTATTTATTCATTTCATTCTGCTTTAATTTATGAACTTAACAAAACAAATATATTGGGTGTCCTCTTCGAGCTTACAACCCGATGAAGGAGAAAGGTACATCATATACCTAGCAATATTTGACTTATGAGAGTAGCTTCCCAGGTGGAACATTTGGTAAAGAATATGCCTGCTAATGCAGGAGATCCTAGAGATGCAGGTTTGATCCCTGGATTGGGAAGATGCCTGAGGAAGGAAATGGCAACCCACTCCAGTATTCTTGCCTGGAAAATTCCATGACAGAGGAGCCTGCTGGGCTACAGTCCATGGGGTTGCAGAGTTGGACATGACTGAGAACAGACAGACACACATGCACACAGTAGCTTAGTACATAAATAGAAATAATAGGTAATTTCAAGTTGCAGTAAGTGCTCTAGATAAAAACAACAAGGTAAATTTGAGAAAAATGATATTTAAGCTAAGACTGAAAGATGATTAGGAGCTATCCAGGAGGAAAATGGTAGCATGAGAAGAGTGTTTGGGTGCCAATCAAGAGTTCAATTTGGACATGAAATATCTGTATAAAATCCAATGGCAACATTAAATAAGAACTTTATTCAGTTCAGTCACTTAGTCATGTCCAACTCTTTACAACCCCATGGACTGCAGCATGCCAGGCTTCCCTATCCATCACCAACTCCTGGAACTTGCTCAAACTCATGTCTGTTTAGTCAGTGATGCCATCCATCCAACCATCTCCTCCTCTGTTGTCCCCTTCTCCTCCCACTTTCAATCTTTCCCAGCATCAGATACTTTTTCACTGAGTCTTTTCTAATGGGTCCCAGCATCAGGGTCTTTTTCAATAAAGCAGTTTATTATATAAGTCTATTAGAAGCCTATAGGTCTATTAGTCATTATATGAACAAATCCTAAATCTTTTCCCTGGGAAAACTTTTATTCCTGCTTTGTTAGATTTTGAATCCCAATTTTGGCTGTATATTTGCCATTGATTTGTAGTGTTATGCCAACAAAGGTCCATCTAGTCAAGGCTATGGTTTTTCCAGTGGTCATGTATGGATGCGAGAGTTGGACTGTGAAGAAAGCTGAGTGCCGAAGAATTGATGCTTTTGAACTGTGGGGTTGGAGACGACTCTTGAGAGTCCCTTGGACTGCAAGGAGATCCAATCAGTCCATTCTGAAGGAGATCAACCATGGGATTTCTTTGGAAGGACTGATGCTAAAGCTGAAACTCTAATACTTTGGCCACCTCATGCAAAGAGTTGATTCATTGGAGAAGACTCTGATGCTGGGAGGGATTGGGGGCAGGAGAAGAAGGGGATGACAGAGGATGAGATGGCTAGATGGCATCACTGACTCGATGGACGTGAGTTTAAGTGAACTCCCGGAGATGGTGATGAACAGGGAGGCCTGGCATTCTGTGATTCATGGGGTCGCAGAGTTGGACATGACTGAGCGACTGAACTGAACCTAGGTTATACCTGACTTTCTTAAACCAGAATAATGCATTTAATGTAATTATTAATCTTCTGCCTTCCCTATTTCTCTTCCATAAACTGAAATCCTAGTTCCTTAAGCCTTTTTTTTTTTAACCCCATTGTAGCTTCAGTCATCTCTGTTTCTTTCTGATAACCTAAATTTTAATCTTTTTCAGTTATCCTTCATACAAATAAAGTTCTCAGCAAATGTTGTATCCTGTAAAGGTTTAGTTTTTGTAAAGCACAGTAGATGGGACATTTCTTGGTGTTGATATTTGGTATTCTTTCCATCTATATACTAATCATGGGCAAAACTTTAATAACATATTGTCATAGTTATGTACAGGTCAGATCATTTTGATTTCTTCTAGCTGTTTACCTTTGTGATATATTTCTTCTTTTTCACTTTTCTTTCAAATGTGATATATTTAGTATACCAGTTGAACTTCTTCCTTGAGACACCATCCTATAAACTTCAGATTGATAGTAAGCCACTATTTCAAACCAGTGGCTCACCATGTTAGCCACATAACACTTGTAAAAAATCTTATTGGCTGACTAATATTCCATTGTGTATATGTACCACAACTTTCTCATCCATTCGTCTGCCATTGGACATCTAGGTTGCTTCCACGTCCTAGCTGTTGTAAACAGTGCTGCGATGAACATTGGGGTACATGTGTCTCTTTCAATCCTGGTTTCCTTGGGGTATATGCCCAGCAGTGGGATTGCTGGGTCCTATGGCAGTTAGGTGTGTGTGGGGAGGTTGGGGTAGGGGGGGCACATGTATACACATGGCTGATTCATGTCAATGTATGGCAAAAATCACCACAATATTATAAGGTAATTAGCCTTCAGTTATAATAGATAATTTAAAAAATAAGGTAAAAAAAAAAAAATCTTATTGGCAAGACAGTCAGATAAAATTGAGTAACAGGATTCACACATATCTGGGTATGTTATGTTTCCTGACTCCAAGTCATTTGTAAATGCACTTCTGTGTCATGTAAAGAAGTTGTGTTTGGGTGCTTCATAAAATCCTTAAGAGAATATTTCATGTTAACTGTATTAGAGGTTTATAATTTGATCTGTTATCATATGATCTATTCCAGTGACTTCTCTAAGAAAGTTATGCATACTTTTGAATCCAGGGCAATTAAGTCTTAGATAAAGCCTGCTTTCTAGTTTTTCACGTTTTACCTCTGTCACAGTTTTGAGAGATGTAGTTGAAGGCAAAGGTATGGATCAAGATATTGTTTAAGTATGCTACAGTGTGTGTCGTCTTGCTAATCTGACTATGAAGAGCTTTTAGAAGTGATCCTTAATAAAGCCCTTTGGAATTTTTGCTTGGTTTCCACTTCTTCATCACAGAAAGTAAACACGCTAGTTGTATGATAACTTTGAAAATATGATAAAAGCCTTTGCCATTTTTGTAAGTTTAAGAGACTTATTTTAACTGACTTCTTTATAATAGTTTTTGAGCTGATTAAACCATTTAATAAACAAACTGCTTTAAAAATGCTTGTCCATTTATTTAAAAAAATAAATATTTAGCTTCTGTTATCTTTGGAACTCTCTGAAATAGTTCCAGAAGAAGAAAACTAAGTCCAAATTCCCTTGGGTGATTTGAAATCTGGCTGAGCAAGAGTATACATCAGGGATGCTGTATGCTAAGTCACTACAGTTGTGTCTGGCTATTTGCAACCCTATGGACTGTAGCCTGCCAGGCTTCTCTGTCCATGGGATTCTCTAGGCAAGAATACTGGAGTGGGTTGCCATTTCCTTCTCCAGCGGATCTTACTGATCCAGAGATCGAACCTGAATCGCTTACGTCTGCTGCATTGGCAGGCAGGTCCTTTACCACTAGTGCCACCTGGAAAGCCCTACACATAGAAATACTCAGGGATGTTAACTCTAATCAGTACAGAGGCAACTGCAGCTTTGAATATGAAGCAGTATTGGAGATCAGCCATCCCAAGTTCTTATGCATGTCTTATAACTAAGAAGTTGCCATTTTGTCAAAAACTGGTCAGTGACAGAACTGGGAGAGAACCAGGGACCCTCACTTTAGAGACAGACAATGTGTCTAAATCATGCTTAGTTATTGGCTGAGTGGTTAACTTGTGCTTTAGTCCTCTGACTTTCTAATTTACTGCAATTATTATATGGGTATTATCTCTTCTTCACTGAAACAGCATGTGAAGTCTCCTACCACAGAGTATGGTATATTGTAGGTGTTTAGGAAATACTTTTTTTTTTTTCTCCCCGATTCCTTTCTCCACCATCGCATGCCACTGTCTTTTCAAAAGCAAAATACAGTGAAACAGAGTTTTACGTTATTTCCACAAACACTGAGCTCTTTTTGGAAGGCAAGACCTGTGTGAGATGCCAGGGATTTAAAATTGAATAAGAAAGCTATTGGTGTTGGAGAAGGCTCTTGAGAGTCCCTTGGGCTGTGAGGAGATCAAACCAGTCAATCCTAGAGGAAATCAGTCCTGAATATTCATTGGAAGGATTGATGCTGAAGCTGAAGCTCCAAAATTTTGGCCACCTGATGCAAAGAACTGACTCATATTGGAAAAGACCCTGATGCCGCAAAAGACTGAAAGCAGGAGAAGGGGAGAACAGAAGATGAGATGGTTGGATGGCATCACTGACTCGATGGACATGAGTTTCAGCAAGCTCCGGGAGTTGGTGATGGACAGGGAAACCTGGTATACTGCAGTCCATGGGGTCGCAGAGAGTCGGACACGACTGAGCGACTGAGCGACTGAACTGACCTGAACTGAAGAAAGCTGCTTTCCATTGGTCTTTTACACTAGACTTTTACTGGTGTCTTGACACCTGGTGAGTCTCTCACTTTCCTTGGCAGCATTTGTCCAGATTTCTGGCTCTCTGACTATTCTTTGTCTCTTTGTGGAAATTTTTTCCTTAATCAGCCTTTAATGTTGACATTTCCCTAATGCTGCTTCCTTCTCCTGCTCTTCTTCTCATTCTACGATGTATCTCTGGGTAACCTCTGTATTATAACTCTTATTTTATTCTCATCTTTCCCTTGAGTTCCAGATATAAATATCCAGAGTCTAGTAAACCTTTCATTATGATATTCCATAAGAATTTTAAGCTTCCTGAACCCAAAACTCAGTTCATTAAAATCTCCTTCTACTTTCAATATATTTTTCTCTTCCTAGACTCTTCAGCTCAGTTTATAACAACATCCAATCTGCTAATCAAACCAACTCTGATCATTCTTCTACTCCCCTCTATTTACCATTCATAAACACTGTTATTTCCTAACCATAGCTAGAACCGTTTGCCATCAGGTAGGCTGTGGACTGCACAAAGACACTTTACCCAAAGGACAGTTTACCCAAATTAAATTAAATTTACATTTTACCCAATAAATTGGGTAATAATTTGGGTAATACCCAATAATTTCAGTAAATTAAATTTACCCAAATGTAAATTATTAGTGATTTTCACACACTGTTAGTAAAGTATCCTGTATTTACAAAGGTGTCAATAAATTTTAAGTTTTCCAGCAGAGGAAAGTGAACTGTCTCACTGAAGAAGTGCCTTTTGAAGTTTGGACAAATTACCGTATGGACAAGCTCCCTCACTCTCCTCTCCACAGCCCCACTCCCTCCCGCACACGTAACTTGCCCTTGAAGTAGTTGAGGTGCATCTCTTGATCCGACTATAAGCTTCATTATTAACTGCCTCCCTGGCTTTTGCCGTCAAGAGCACATCCTTCCCCACAGTTCACCTTCCATACTGCTTTGGGATGATTCATGTAAAATAAATCAGTCCAGCCACTCTTTCTCTTAACTTCTTAGCTGCTGCTACTGCTAAGTCACTTCAGTTGTGTCCAACTCTGTGCGACCCCATAGACGGCAGTTTCTTAGCAGTTTCACATTATTTAGTGATAATTCCCTAGTCTTTCCCTCAGCAGGTAAGATCATCCATCCCTGCCTGACTCTCACGCCACCTTGCCACAGTGGATTTTACATTCCGTTAATACTGGAAAAGTACTTTGTAGTATACACCATGCTTTTGTGCTGTGTACGTTCTTGGCTGTCTGCCTAAAATGCCCACCTCAATAACATATTTTTCAGTTCATAAAAAGCCAAATCAGCT
The DNA here is from genome assembly GCF_001704415.2 of Capra hircus. Taxonomy (NCBI): domain Eukaryota; kingdom Metazoa; phylum Chordata; class Mammalia; order Artiodactyla; family Bovidae; genus Capra; species Capra hircus. The sequence continues at coordinate 66,214,728 of NC_030811.1, forward strand.
TTACCTAAAAAGCCTATCCTCACTCTCCCCCTTACCTCCCCAAGAAAGTTGTGTCATTTCCTCCAAGAGTACATGGACTGTATCTCTATCATTACACTTAACTACTTCTAATGAAATTATTCCTTCACCTGTTTCTAATCTTCTAGAGTGTGGGATGAAGTTTGGAGAAGGAAGGGGAGGCAGGATTAGGTTAGAAAATTGATGAGTGGAAAGGTGGCATGATGCTAGATCACAAAGAGACATAAAGAGCATACTATAAAGCCATGAAGATATTAAAGTAGAGTTTTACAAACATTAACCCCAGACACTGTAAAACAATGAGAAAATGATAGGTACGATCATCAGACTGAGTTTTGTTCAAAACGCAACTAGACACCAGTTTGTTATCCTGAGTATTTTATCCCAAATCTTTTCAATTTTAATGTTCTAATCTTTCAAATGGTGGTTATGTTATTAACCCCCCAAAACTGTGAGGGTAAAAAAAGAAAACATAAAAAATGGATGCCTTGGGCCTAACATATTACAGATTTTCAATACTTATTTTTGAACTTTTCTATTTAAAGAGTCTATTTTTAAAATTTTTATTAAGGTATGATCTTCTGTATAACAATATTGATTTTAAGGAAATTAACATGAAATTAAATATTTAAAATGTCTAAATTAATTGTGGATTAACATTCAGTTCAGTTCAGTTCAGTTGCTCAGTCATGTCCGACTCTTTGTGAACACATGAATCACAGCACGCCCGGCCTCCCTGTCCATCACCAACTCCCAGAGTTCACTCAAACTCAAGTCCATTGAGTCAGTGATGCCATCCAGCCATCTCATCCTCTGTCATCCCTTTCTCCTCCTGCCCCCAATCCCTCCCAGCATCTGAGTCTTCTCCAATGAGTCAACTCTTCCCATGAGGTGGCCAAAGTATTGGAGTTTCAGCTTTAGCATCATTCCTTCCAGAGAACACCCAGGACTGATCTTTAGAATGGACTGGTTGGATCTCCTTGAAGCCCAAGGGACTCTCAAGAGTCTTCTCCAACACCACGGTTCAAAAGCATCAATTCTTCAGTGCTCAGCTTTCTTCACAGTCCAACTTTCACATCCATACATGACCACTGGAAAAACCATAGCCTTCACTAGACAGACCTTTGTTGGCAAAGTAATGTGTCTGCTTTCAACATACTATCTAGGTTGGTCATAACTTTCCTTCCAAGGAGTAAGTGTCTTTAAATTTCATGGCTGCAGTCACCATCTGCAGTGATTTTGGAGCCCCCAAAATAAAATCTGACACTGTTTCCACTGTTTCCCCATCTATTTCCCATGAAGTGATGGGACCAGATGCCATGATCTTCATTTACTGAATGTTGAGCTTTAAGCCAACTTTTTCACTGTCCTCTTTCACTTTTGTCAAGAGGCTTTTGAGTTCCTCTTCACTTTCTTCCATAAGGGTGGTGTCATCTGCATATCTGAGGTTACTGATATTTCTCCCGGCAATCTTGATTTCAGCTTGTGCTTCTTCCAGCCCAGCTTTTCTCATATGTACTCTGCATAGAAGTTAAATAAGCAGAGTGACAATATACAGCCTTGATGTACTCCTTTTCCTATTTGGAAGCAGTCTGTTGTTCCATGTCCAGTTCTAACTGTTGCTTCCTGACCTGCATATAGGTTTCTCAAGAGGCAGGTCAGGTGGTCTGGTATTCCCATCTCTTTCAGAATTTTCCACAGTTGATTGTGATCCACACAGTCAAAGGCTTTGGCATAGTCAATAAAGCAGAAATAGATGTTTTTCTGGAACTCTCTTGCTTTTTCCATGATCCAGCAGATGTTGGCAATTTGATTGATTATATTCTTTGCAGCCAAAGATGGAGAAGCTCTATACAGTCAGCAAAAGCAAGACCGGAAGCTGACTGGCTCAGATCATGAACTCCTTATTGCCAAATTCAGACTTAAATTGAAGAAAGTAGGGAAAACCACTAGACCATTCAGGTATGACCTAAATCAAATCCCTTATGATTATACAGTGGAAGTGAGAAATAGATTTAAGGGACTAGACCTGATAGAGTGCCTGATGAACTATGAACCAAGGAGGTTCGTGACATTGTACAGGAGACAGGGATCAAGGTCATCCCCATGGGAAAAAAATGCAAAAAAGCAAAATGGCTGTCTGAAGAGGCCTTATGAATAGCTGTGAAAAGAAGAGAAACGAAAAGCAAAGGAGAAAAGGAAAGATATAAGCATCTGAATGCAGCGTTCCAGAGAATAGCAAGAAGGGATAAGAAAGCCTTCCTCAGCGATCAATGCAAAGAAATAAAGGAAAACAACAGAATGGGAAAGACTAGAGATCTCTTCAAGAATAGAGATACCAAGGGAACATTTCATGCAAAGATGGGCTCAATAAAGGTCAGAAATGGTATGGACCTAACAGAAGCAGAAGATATTAAGAAGAGGTGGCAAGAATACACAGAAGAACTATACAAAAAAGATCTTCATGACCCAGATAATCACGAGGGTGTGATCACTAATCTAGAGCCAGACATCCTGGAATGTGAAGTCAAGTGGGCCTTAGAAAGCATCACTGTGAACAAAGCTAGTGAAGGTAACGGAATTCCATTTGAGCTATTTCAAATCCTGAAAGATGATGCTGTGAAAGTGCTGCACTCAATATGCCAGCAAATTTGGAAAACTCAGCAGTGGCCACAGGACTGGAAAAGGTCAGTTTTCATTCCAGTCCCAAAGAAAGTCAATGCCAAAGAATGCTCAAATACTGCACGATTGCACTCATCTCACATGCGAGTAAAGTAATGCTCAAAATTCTCCAAGCCAGGCTTCAGCTATATGTGAACCATGAACTTCCAGATATTCAAGTTAGTTTTAGAAAAGGCAGAGGATTAACATTAACACTTTTTTAGAAAGGAATATTCATTTCTTCAATGAATTGATTTATAGAAACTTTTATAAAAAATATTTACATGTAATATTTTTATTAAGTGCTGCTGCTAAGTCGCCTCAGTCGTGTCCAACTCTGTGCAACCCCATAGATGGCAGCCCACCAGACTCCCCCGTCCCTGGGATTCTCCAGGCAAGAACATTGGAGTGGGTTGCCGTTTCCTTCTCCAGTGCATGAAAGTGAAAAGTGAAAGTGAAGTCGCTCAGTTGTGTCCGACTCTTCTATGAATTTGTAATTTTAAAATTTTAATATCTGGATTAAGACCCCATATATTCACTGTATTCTATATGTGAAAGGGGCTCTATGGCTTTGTGTTTTGAAAAAAGTAAACAATTTATCCTCCTGATTAAAATAAAAGCTCAAGCTTTTTTTTTTTTCATGAATATCATGTTTCTGCTCAATCTCTTTCATCAGATCTTATTTATAAAAGTGAGCTTCACTTATGTATTTAGAGAAGTCATCATTTATACAAAAAAATGCTACTTTTATTTCTAAATAGTGCACATATATTTTAAAATCTTAACTCTTTCCCTTGTTTTATATAGCATGAGATCAAATTATATTAAAAAATACCTTCTCATTTCATGTTATTGGAAAGATGACAGTTTTATAAAGCAGGTAAATTCTGTTCCCCATTTCCAAATACATTGAGGAACAAAAGAAGCTTTTAAAAATAGGCAAAGTAATAATGACAATGCTAAAAGGCATTTAAATCAAAGGAAAATAAATTCAAAACAAAAATCAAGGTCATCTTTCCAACTTCAGCTGAATAGCAAAACAATCTAAACTAAAATGTCTGAACATATCATTAGCCTTGTTCATCTATGACATGTGTCTTAAGTAATTTCATAGTAAGAAAGAGAATGTGTTGTTAATGATGTAGTAATGAATAGGTATGGTTTTATGTATATAAATTATCATTGATATAGATAACCTTATTACTTGTGTTTCAGAGTACTTTTTTGAACTACCATTGCAAGAATTTGCATAATCTTGGGTGTAGCCATGTAAACATCATCTGACATGATTCTAGGAACATGGCAAAGTCAGAACTATCCTTTGTCTAATTGTCATCAGGAATAAAATTACTTTAAAAAATAGTTGCTGTAGTAGTATTTTAAATCATATTTCAGAAAAATTCTAATTGTTTACAATTGCTTAAACTGTGATCCTTTGTCTTGATGTTTACATTTATTTGCATTTATTTATTTCTACATTTATTTATTTGTAGAAAACTTCTGGCCTTTCTCTAAATTGACTTTTCCAATGGTTCATATCCATTTTATCTCTTTATGGCTTGATAACTAGCCATACTAAATTTAGTGGCTTAAAGGAAAAGTAATTTATTTCCCATGATTCTGTGGGTTGGAGAAAAGGAGGGGAAACCTTGACTAAGTGGCTCTTCTGCTCCCCCAGTCACTCATGCACTGCCTGGCCTCATCTGCAACCACGCGTTTGTCTTCTCAGTGCTCCTCGGTGGTCTGTCTCTATCAGTTGCCTCAAACTTTTGCCCTGCTAGCCAGACTGACTACTCAGCATGGCAGCTGGCTACTCAAGGACAAAAGCAGCAAATACCCTTAAAGCCTGGGCTGGAAACTGGCTGATACTTCCTCTAATTTCTGTTGGTCAAGGCAAGTCATGAGGCTAGTTCTCTTTGAAAAGATGGCAAATGGACACCCTCTTTATGGAGAAGTGTTCTGCGTGATGTGCAGGAAGAGGAGGAACCATTGGGAGCCATCTTTGGCAACAAGCTGTCTCCATAAAAAAGTACATTAAAATAAAACTGTACTTCTTTACTTCTGAGCCAGAAATTTTTCCTTTGAGTTTTGTTTGATTTATATTGTTCCCAATATTTTAATATTATTTTGAATTTCTGAGTAGCATTGTTCAAGTCTTCACTGAGTTGTCTAAATTAGTTATTTACAACAAAGCAGAACAAAACAAGCAGAAAAACACTGGCTAGAAGCCTCTTTTGTGCACTTGTAAGCAACTTGTAAGACCCTGATGCTGGGAAAAATTGAAGGCAGGAGGAGAAGAGGACGACAGAGGATGAGTTGGTTGGATGGCATCACCGACTTGATGGACATGAGCAAGCTCTGAAAGTTGGTGATGGACAGGGAAGCCTGGTGTGCTGCCGTCCATGGACTCCCAAAGAGTCGGACATGACTGAGCGACTGAACTAAACTGAAGTGACTGTTTGTGTCTTTAAAATAAGTTTGCTGCTAACTTCAAGCGATCTGTGTGATTGGTTCTTACTTTTTTTTTCTTTATTTTGTTGTTGTTGGCCTCATTTTAACAGTTTAGCAATCAGGATCACAATCATTTATTCATTAAATAATGATTGAGCTCCTACAATGTGCTAAGCATTGTATCAGGCCCTGGGTATCAAATAGGAACGAGGAAAAGTTACCTATCTTATCTAAGTGAGTTGGAATTGTTTAGTCAGATTTATCTTTTGTACACCTCCATGAATCATTACTTAAAACTTGATTTTTCTGGAATTTATAAAACAATTCACAACAAGAATCATCAAGTAGTTAGCCTAACCAGATTGTGATTCTCAAGTGTCTGTATATTTTTAATATAACTTTATTTATTTTAATTGGAGGCTAATTACTTTACAGTATTGTAGTGGTTTTGCCATACATTGACATGAATCTGCCACAAGTGTACATGTTTTGCCCATCCTGAACTCCCCTCCCACCTCCTTCCCCATCCCATCCCTCTGGGTCATCCCAGTGTACCAATTTTAAAGCAAATTCATATTTGTCTTTTTTTCAAGTGTTATCTGACACTTGAGTAAAACTGGGGTAGCTGGCTGGGTTAGAAAATATTGACAAGGATATATTTCCCTGGGTCTTAGGTTTTCATAACTAATTATCCTGGAAAAGAGAAGTAATCTTGGAAAAATCATAATATCATTTTTAGCATCAGTGTCTTCTTATTTAAGTGAAAAATTTGGACTAGATTATTTTCTTATGCTATAAAATACACCAGTTATATACATTAATTGTTCAGTGTTTTTTTTTTTCCTTCTTCTTCCTTAGTTTTCCAATACATGAAAAAGGGTTTTTTCCTCAGTCTCCTCTTTAGAGCCTTTTAACTTTGTTCTTTCATTTTATTAATATTACTTTAGCCAATTTCCTTCATATCCTTAGCAGATCTATTAAAAACAGTTTCTTGTTCAGAAAAAAAAGTCACCAGCTACTCAAAGGTTTGCTGTGGTTTTTATTTGTGCATGTCAGGGTTGTCTAAGAGATCAAATACCAGAAGACAAAAAAAAAAAAAAAGAATTACTTGCTGGGACACCTATTTTTAGTATATTATCTTTTTAAATCCTAGTCCTTGAGCTGGTATTTTCCTTTTGATTTGAAATCAGACATATGCATTCCTAGTTGATTACCTTAGCTTTCTCAGTAATAGTAACTGGTTGTCAGATCCTACTAAAATGTACTGTCTGATATGCTATTAGAGTAAGCTTTGTAGTAAACATCTTGGGAATTCAGATTAACCATTAGCACTAGATTCTGTGATCTAAAGCATTATAATCTATTTACATTTATTAGCTGTCTTTTTTTATCAATTGATATGAGAGCAAATCAATATATTTAATTGTAACTTCAAGAGGTTATATATGCATAATTGTTAGTATAAGCACCTCCTAAATCAGTGACTGGCATATGTAGTAATTTCATAAGAGAAAACTGTAGATTTGAAAAAGCCAATTAGGGATCACATTTTGTGCTTTACAGTAGAACTTCCTGTGATGACAAAAATGTTTTACATTATGCTGTCAAAGACAGTCTAATTAGCCATGTGTGACTATTGAGCACTTGAAATGTGGCTAGTGCTACTTAGGAACTGCATTTTTAGTGTGTTCAGTTTTAAGGAACTTACACTTAAATAGCCACATGTGGCTAGTGGCTACCGTATTGGGCAGTACAGATCTAGAATATTTTAAAATGTATTTAATTGTGATGCAACACTGAAATATATGACCTACTTATATTTCTCATTTTATCTGTCCTCATTTTATGGAAAATTTAACTGATTCACATTTTTAAGTAAACAGGGTGAAAATACAAATCAGTGTATTTAATACAATCTGTGCTGGTTGACAAAAGTATTTTATTGAGTGAGGAGAGGTAACTCTGTTAAGACTCTCCCACAAACCACTTCACTTCTGTGAACATGAAGTCTTAGGTTAAAAATACAGTATGCATTGCTGCAAGTGTAGTTTAATACAGATGTCCTTTTATTCAGAGTAAGAAGATAGAACAAGGCCATGATAGATCTGCTGCTTACTTGATGAATGACTGAAAAGACAAAAACAATTTAGCTTCTATTCTGACTGTATTTTTTTTTAATCAATAAAAATAATCCCTGGGTTGAAAAGTACTAAAAAATACTATTAAGAAGGAATTAGAATATACATTGGGAAAAACTGTTAAAACTCTGCTCCTTGCTCCCAACCAGGCACAAATTTTATCCCTCTTAAGTTGAGAGAATTTGAAACAAAGTCTGTGAACTGCCTGTGGAATATTTTAGTAAATGTGGAGAGTGAAAACTTTGCCCAAAGAATTGTCCAAAGGGTGGATCTGGAGATCCCCATTTAAAGAGGAAAGGTGGGCAGAGAAATAGAAAATGAGATATGATGACTCTCAAACTATAGTCTTAGAATAAATAAAGAATGATGTATGAGCTCTTAAGAGAAGTGATGGTTACTAGAAGCAGCCAGTAACAATTCACAGAGAAAAACTCTTATCCAACTCAGTGCATGGTATTTTTTGATAGAGAAAAATAAAAATATGGTAGATACCTTATATGTAAACCTTTTGATAGAGCTTCCTCATGATAGTCTAATAAGATGAAGAAATCAGGAGAAATTAATAATGCAGTTGGATGGATCATAATTAAACAACCAATCCCAAAGAGTACTGATTAGCTGAAGAGTGGGCTCTATTTGTGCAATAAAGAATTCTGGGTTTGCCCTTGTTTTTTTTTTTTTTTTCTTTTTTCTCACCACTTTTATCAGTGGTGTTGATTAGTGTTGAATGACCTCTTTTGCATACAAGCCAATTCAAGAAGAATGAAAATATCCATGGCCTATAGTATGACTGGAGACTTCTCTATTATACACACAAATACGTGAACAGATATGCATCTGTCTTTTCCCGTTCTGTTTTTCATCTGAATTGATTTCCTTTGAATTTCCAGAGTTTTCTGCTCATTTCTTCATTCACATGATCTCATTATGGCTTTCACAGTCTTGATTATATATGACCTTTCAACTAAAGTGCTCACTTCTAACTGAAATATCTTTCAGTAAATCCATAAGCATACGTTCCAGAAATAACTCCTGTTAATACTTTTGGATATACATTTTTTTTTCAAAATTGGCATCATAGCACAAATATTTTCTTACAGATTATGCTTTTTTAAGTGATGTCTTATTAACACAGTAAAATTACCTTTTTTACTGTGCAGGCTGTGAATTTTGACAAATGCATAAAATCCTGTAACCACCGCTGCAATCAAAAACTCTCCACTCAAGTTACAGAACAGTTCTGTGTCACTCTCCAAAATTCTCTTACACTTTTTAGTCAGCCCTTCTCCAGCCATCACCTCTACATTATTTAAAAATATGGTGGTTTTCTTCTATTTTTCTTGTCATGAGTAGTGGCTCTCCTATGATACTTTTTTTTTTTTCAATAATCATTTTCCATGCCTGGGCCCTGCTTGAATTTAAGCATGACTTAAATTTTCTTATTTTCTGTTGTTGTTCAGTTGCTCAGTCACGTTCAACTCTTTGCCACCCAGGACTGCAGCATACCAGACTTCCCTGTCCTTCACCAACTCCCAGAGTTTGCTCAAACTCAAGTCCATTGAGTTGGTGATGCCATCCAACTGTCTCATGCTCTGTCATCCCCTTTTCCTGCCTTCAATCTTTCACAGCATCGGGGTTTTTTCTAATGAGTCAGCTCTTCACATCAGGTGGCCAAAAAGTATTGGAGCTTCAGCTTCAGCATCAGTCCTTCCAATGAATATTCAAGATCGATTTCCTTTAGGATGGGCTGATTTGATCTCCTTGCATTTCAAGGAACTCTCAAGAGTCTTCTCCAACACCACAGTTCAAAAGCATCACTTCTTTGACACCCAGCTTTGATTATGGTCCAACTTTCACGTCCATCTGTTACTACTGAAAAAACCATAGCCTTGACTAGATGGACTTTTGTTAACAAAGTAATGTCCCTGCTTTTTAATATGCTATCTAGGTTTGTCATAACTTTTCTTCCAAGGAGCAAGCATCTTAATTTCATGGCTGCAGTCACCATCTGCAGTGATTTTGGAACCCAAGAAAAGAAAGTCTGTCACTGTTTCCATTGTTTCTCTATCTATTTGACATGAAGTGATGGGACCAGATGCCATGATCTTTGTTTTTTGAATGTTAGTTTTAAGACAGCTTTTTCACTCTCCTCTTTCGCCTCATCAAGCGGCTCTTTAGTTCCTCTTCGCTTTCTGCCATAAATGTGTTGTTATCTGCATATCTGAGGTTATTGATATTTCTCCTGGCAAGCAAATTTTAATCATTTCTCCTGGCAGTCAAATTTCAATCTTTAAATTACTTTTTAAAAAATTATCTGTCTTCTATTGATACTGTCTTAAAAGATGTGGAGGTTATAGTGGATTTAGTAAAGTTATCCATATCACATGGCTAGGAGGACAATATAATTTGTTTTATATCAAGAATAGTAGAGACACTCTTATCATTCTAACCTTTGCTCTCTAAATTGGTGTTTTGTGCCTAATTAATAACAAATTTTAAGAGAGCTTTAAACGAACTGAAAGGCATTCATAAAATAATGACTAGGATGCAAAAGAACCTCTCAGAAGGATTAGCCTATTTTATTTGGAATAGAATGTATAGTAATAAAGTCTAAGCCTCAAAGAGAGAGTTGAGCTCAATTCAAAGGAGAGTGTCTTAACAGAGCATTTCAAAGAGTGAGCAAACTACTTCTTAAAGGAGTGAAGTCTGTGTCACTGTTGGTGTTCCATCATACCTTAAAAATTGGAGTAATGAAGATGCTGTGGAACAGTTTCAAGTGGCACAGAGAGAGCTAAACTATCTATCTAGAGAGATCTTTGCAAGTTTAGAGTCACATTTTCTGTAGCAAAGTCTTGAAAATGATTAGTACATTCTAGCAGGGGAGGTGTTGCCAGTTGAGTTGCCAACCATGCTATAATTTCATTTTACCCTCCTCTCTTCCCTTGTTGTTCATGTCTGAGCCCTTTAATGCTTCTAATCTAGTGGCAGCGTTGTAAAAGGAAAGTATTTTGACCTTTCCAGTAGTCACTGCCTTTCCCACATCCACTGTGGCCCACTGTCAAGTCTGAGAATCATTCTTGACAGGCTGATCCGTCTGAGCCACCAGGGAAGACCTGTAGACTGTAACTGGGACCAAATCATATTTATTGTGATCCTCATCTGTGCTGAGACTTTAAGTTCTAGTGTAAACCACTGTCTTCCTTTATAGTTCTTAGCTCACCTTTTTCTTGGGTCCCATTTTGATAGATTGACTCTCAGCGATCCCCCAAATATTAATAAATTCCTCCCATGTATGCAGTTTATATAACTGGAATTCTACTGTAGACCCATTTGCCAAGTTATCTTGGAAGTTTGCCTCCCCAGCAAACTCTTGGGCTATGTTGGGCTATGGCTTGCTTTTGCCTCTTAATCTCATGAATCTCTACCACTGAGATTTCAGTCCTCAGGAATTCAGTCAGATGAGTACCTTCGAGCAGTTATGGCCCAGCAGCATTTTAAAAGTGAAATTCCTCTTTGCTCAGAAATCTACAACATCAACAGCCACCTAGATTTTTCTTTTGTTATGCCTACCTACTTGCCAGAACCTCAAGCCACCTCAACCTGGTTCTTCAGACCTTGCTTGAGCCATTATTAGAGATTCTTATAAATCTTTAATACTGGAATTTTGCTCCCTAGTTGAAAACTTATACCATAATACCCTAGAGCTCCTCTGATGCTGGTCTTGATTTAGTAGATAGGTTTAGTTCTGTACCCTGTCTTGGGTTTATAAACTTCAGGTATCACTAAAAAATCATAAAATGTTTAAACTCCTGCAAAATTCTAGTCAGATTCTTAGTTCTTTCCATATTATAGGGATGTTGCCATAAAATGAGTTACTATGGATTTCAGACATAATTCAACAAGATCAATAGTTATAGTTGCCGTGAATTGCACTAAGACACGAGCTTAAGGGTTTCTTTATGCTTTCTCCAAATTCAAAATGTCACAAACAGCTCACTGTTTTCTAAATAGGGCAAGGACACTTTCAAAATTGAAATTGTGATTTAACACCTTTGTGCTAAGTTTTGCACTGCATGAAATTTGAGATTGTTATTGCTAATGTTCAAAGCACAGAAAGTCTGAGTGGTGACTGTCTAGGATCTGCAAGTAGGCTCACCACAGTCAGTTCTTGGAGTTGAGTTATTTGAAATTGGCAGGTGGTTTCTCTTTTTCCATAGATTTCATTCCCCTTTCCTTGACAGTGCATGTGTTTGGTGACCTCGACTGTTTATTTAGCTTCTGCATGCATTCCTTTGGATTTGTTTTATGTGTGGTTTTTTGGTTGCTTATGTTTCTTGTTTTGCTTGGCTATTTCTAGAAGGAGTAATGGTGGTGGTCTGCTTTGGGTCGGCAGTCAAAACAAATGTGATACTCATTTTGAATATCTGGCTTGAGTTTCCATATAAAAATATAAGCACCATTTACATAAGTATATTGCTTGAATTGAATTTATTTTTTTATTCCCCACTTGCCCCTAAAGAAGTACCAACAAACTTCAGAACTACTTAAGAGTGAACATAAGAAGGAAAGAATAGTGAAGAGTGGTGATAACCTGCAAGCTGAATAATCAAACCTGAAAATAAAAAGAACAGAGTCCATACATGGCTTACTTTCCACATATAATTTGGAAGTATCTCACTGAAAATGGGTAAAGCTCTCATTTACACCTCACTATTCCTCACTGCCTTCTTTGTTCTTGTTTAGTTACTGTGTAATGGGTAATCATGTTCCATAGCCCTCAGTAGCATATGTTGGGGTATGAGGAGGATGGGGATAAGAAAATAAATTGATTAAAAATTAGAATCAAAAGGAATTTATGAATAAAATATATTTGCTTATTAATAAGCATTATCATTTTAAAAAGCATTAGCAGTAATGTATTAGAAAACATTAACTTTTGGAGCTGTTCTGTTTTGGAGGGCCTTTCTTGGATTGCTCCACTGTCCACTTTCAGAACCCTTGCATCTCCCTATATTCTCCAAATGACCTCTGGCTGTTTGCTTTCTGTCTCTGTTAATAACTCCCTCTTTGGTGGCTCATCTGTTAAATGCTGCTTCTCTCCCAGGGCACTGTCCTCAATCCACTGCTTTTCTTCTGGTCTTTGACACAGGCGATTTCATCTAACTTCTGGGTTTCAGCCACCATGTATGCATGTGTCAGTTACCAGTGCTTTTCTATTTCCAAGCTGTGACCTCTCCCCAAAGCTTTGTTCTCATTTGACCATAGCTGTTGTGGAGGCATCTTCCCTTAATGGCAGTAAGCACTTTAAATGGGCCACTTATGAAAGTGAAATTTTATTCTTCACCTAACTTGCTTCTCTTTTAAAATCCTCTAAGCTCTAGAAGCCTTAGAGTCACCTTTGGTTGAGCAGTTTCTCTAATAATTGTCCAGGTGGCTCAGATGGTGAAGAATCCACCTGCAATGAGGGAGACCTGGGTTCTATACCTGGGTTGGGAAGATCCCCTGGAGAAGGAAATGGCTACCCACTCCAGTATTCTGGCCTGGAGAATTCCATGGACAGAGGAGCCTGGCAGGCTATAGTCCATGGGGTCGCAAAGAGTCAGACATGACTGAGCGACTTTCACTATGCAATCCAGTACCAAAATGTGGCATGTAGTGTCACCACTCTATGAGTTTGAACCTCATCATATCTCACCTGGACAATTGCAATGGTTTCATAGCTGGTTCTTCTGTTTGGGGTCTTTTAATGCATATATATATCTGTGTGTGTGTGTGTAATACAGTCATGGTCATGTCACTTTCTTGCTACAGAAAACCTTTCAATTGTTTATTGCTGCTTTCATGATAATACACAACCAATTTAACTTGGCCTCCTATATTGCTTTAATGCCCAATTACTTACCCAGCCTAATGTCTTCATACTCCCTGACCCAAAATTTCATCTCTAGAAATCCTGTTTATAGTTCCTTATACTGCATACTGGTCATTGCCAGAGAACCTGCCGTTGTTCATGACATCTTAAAAAAAAACAAAATCAAAAGCCTCTCTTCATTCTTTTTAAATTTACAGCATTTTCTCTTTCAGAAAGGTTTCCAAGGAATTCTTCCATACCAAGTTAGGTGTCCTTCCTCTTTGCTCTTACAAAAATACTGTATATGCATGTTATACTATATTAAAACTATCTTGCTATGTTTGTTTCTCACAAACTCTTGTGAGCTTTTTGAAGACACTGGGTTATTCCTCTTTCAGTTGTCATCAGTTAACACAGAATCTGAGATGTAAAATGTGCTTGGTAAATATTTCACTTACTTAATGAAAGAGTGTAGTTAATGAAAACTAAATACTTTGAAGATTTTGTGTTTGGATTTTGCACATAAGAGTTTTTAATAAAGCTCTTCTCTATCTCCAGTGTTCACTTGGCCTGTCTTAGGCTTCTGAAATGACCGTTTCTCTTTGCATCTTTTCTCTTTTGCACTGTTATGCCCTATGACCTGCTTCTGTACCACTCTGCCTCTTGGATTGCCTGACCACCAGTTCAAATGTCCTGAGTGTAAGGCTTGGAGAATCAGAGCTGTCTCTACATCTTCCTTTTTCCATTGTTGCCTTTATAAATGGAAATATATATATATGTATTTTGAAGGTATCAGCCAAGTTTTCAAAAGAAAAAAAAGGTCACTATGACAGAATATACTTTGTCATATGCAGTATTCCACCAGAATATATTAGATTAAAAGAGCAAAGCTGACCAGCTGAAAAACAAGAAAGGAGAAACTTCCTTTTTTGATTTAGTGCTTTCTGGACTTTCTAAGCAGCTCACCCTTATTCTTAACTCTGTGGTCACCTCAAAGCTCACTGCTAGTGACCTTCACACAGTGGTGAGTTTCTTGAAAGATATTTAAAAACAAGAGCAAAAAGTTTATATTTTAGTTGAGATGCATGGTAATGTAGGAAACATCCATGACTGGAAAGTTTAAACATCTATAACTGTCTTTATCATAAGAGGCCAGTCTCAACTTAATTTTATAAATTGGCATGTTGATAAAATGGCAATAAAAAGGAAGCAAACATTTTGTTCTTTAGTATGCAATGACAGTTTCAAAAGTATGCAAATGAAATCGCTATTAACTCTTGCCTTCCTCCCTCCTTCCCTTCCTTATCCTCCCTCTCCCTCTTCCTCTCTTTCTTCCATGATATGTTTAAAGAAAATATTTCAGATATTTATATAATTATTATATGAAATATATAGGGTATAAAAATAATGAAATGAAAGTAGTTATGATGTGAAAGATATGATGTCCATTAGCCATCTTTGACACTTTGGGTTACTAAAACATGAATCTATTCAAGCTTTTCCTGTTTGGAAAGCAAATAGAGTTTTGTTGTCCTTATCACATTGCACTTAAAACAGTTGCATGTTATTCTTCATTAGGGAGTATGAATTTACTCTAGATAATTCTTCAAGGAATTTATAGTTAAAATATAATGAATGTCTACAAAATATTGAATTGAGGACATTTCATGAACTGCCTTGCAAATGAAATAAAATTTCAGTAACTTTTTAGTGTTAGAAACAAACACCAGTTTCTCTCGGGGCTCTTTGCATGGCTAGTGTCTCTGCTCTAATCTCACTCTGTTCCCATCATTGCTCGCTCTCTTTTCTTAAATTATTTGAAGTATTGTTGATTTACAGTGTTGTGTCAATTTCTTCTGTGCAGCAAAGTGATTCAGTTATACACACATACACGTGTATGTTTCATTGTTGTTTAGTTGCTAAGTCATGTCTGACTCTTTTGTGACCCCATGAACTATAGCCCAACAGGCTCCTCTGTCCATGGGATTTCCCAGGCAAGAATCCTGGAGTAGGTTGTCATTTCCTTCTCCAGGGGATCTTCCCAACCCAGGGATTGAACTTGCATCCCCTGCATTGGCAGGCGGGTTCTTTACCACTGGACCACCAGGAAAGCCCCTACATATGTGTGTATGTGTCTGTGTGCATATGTACATATATATGTATACACATATATATAATTTTTCATATTATTTTCCATTGTTTGTCACAGGATATTGAAAATAGTTACCTGCTATGTAGTTGGACCTTGTTGTTTATCCATCCTATGTATAATAGTTTGCCTCTTCTAATCCCAAACTCCCATTGCTCTCTGAGTTCCAACAACTTGCCTTACAGTTTCATTCTTGGACCATTATTTCCTGTACAAGCTCTTCCTTCTGCTTGGAATATTTTCTTTGTAACTCCCACAGCCGTCCTTCAAAATACTCATAGATACATATCAGATTAATTCCTATCAATCTTTCAGATTTTGACTTAAATCTTGCCTTCTTTAAGGAGCTTTCCTGGATACTCCAAACCAAATGAAATACCTTTGTAAAGATTATTCATGGCAGTTATCACTGGTTTTTGTTATACATTATTTATATGGTTATTTGATTAACACCCGTCTTTGATATCATAGCCTATTTTGTTTGTTCATTGTATGCCCAAATGTGACCCAATTCTTTACATAATGTAGAAGCCGAGTCTCTACTTATTGGATGAATATATGGATGAATGATCTCTATTCTTCATACTGCTGCCAGAGATTTTTTATTATTCGGTCAATTTAGTTATTGCACTTTCTCTCTTCCACCTTCCTTTGGCTTTATATTGACTACTGAATATTTTTAATGATACATAAGACATTTTATTCTTTTTTCAATATGCAAATCCAGTTAAACTTCCAGTTCATCCTGCCTACTGTCATCCTTCTACCCATTTTTGTCCCACCCTTGATGGAAGCAGTCGATTTTTTCTATGTACTTGTCTTCCTTAAATTGAACAAAATACTACATTATTGTGCTTTTCTCATGCACCTCTATTTTCCTCTACCATCCTTTCATTTACTGTCTTTAATTATCAAAATTGAGGTTTTTGCCTAAGACTTAGCTTGAATATTATTTATTCCTTGATGCTTTCCCTTGAACGTTGTCAGCCCTGTCCACGTGAACCCCCTCAATCTGCTGCATTCCTGTGTTAGTGTTTGTGAAAGGACTTTTTCTGTTCTGCCTTGACAGTCTACTCTAATACATTTCATAACTCCATGAGTGTTTTAAAGTCGTAAATAAGTGATTTCTCATGTAATGATATATTTCCTCACATAATATCTCTATCCTACTATTCAGTATGGCACTTTAGCCAATACAAATTAATAAAACATTGAAAATTATTATTCACATTCAGCATTAAAAAAAAAAAACTGACCTAGTGATTAACCATTTCATTTGATTTGTATTTAGAGAACAGTGCATTTCTGTCTCTTTTCTGTCCCCAGGCAGTCCGGCATTGATCTGTCCTCAACCTCCCTTTCAGGTCTCCTTTCCCACCACAGCATCACACTGTGCCTCAGATGTTGCTATTGTTCAGTCACTAATTCATGTGCAACTCTTTGCAACCCCATGGATTGCAGCACACTAGGCTTCCCTGTCCTTCACTGTCTCTCAGAGTTTGTTCAAACTCATGTCCAAAGAGTAAGTAATGCCATCCAACCATCTCGGCCTCTGTCACCCTTTTTTCTTCCTGCCCTCAATCATTCCCAGCATCAGGGTCTTTCCCAGTGAGTCAGTTGTTTGCATCAGATGGCCAAAGTATTGGAGCTTCAGCATCAAGATCAGTCCTTCCAATGAATATTTGAGATTAATTTCTTTTAGGATTGACTGGTTTGATCTCTTTGCAGTCCAGAAGATTGTCACGAGTCTTCTCCAGAACCGCAATTCAGAAGCACTCAGCCTTCTTTATGGTCCAACTCATATCTGTGCACGACTACTGGAAAAACCATAACTGTGACTATACGGACCTTTGTCAGTAAAGTGATATCTCTGCTTTTTTAATATGCTGTCTAGGTTTGTCATAGCTTCTCTTCAAAGGAGCAAGATTTTTTTTTTTTAATTTCATGGCTGCAGTCACCATCTACAGTAATTTTGGAAGCCCAGGAAAAGAAAATCTACCTCTCTTTCCACTTTTCCCCCATCTATTTGCCATGAAGTGGCAGGACCAGATGCCATCATCTTAGTTTTATGAATGTTGAGTTTTAAGTCAGCCTTGTCACTCTCTTTCACTTTCATCAAGAGGCTCTTTAGTTCTCCCTTGTTTTCTGCTGTAAGAGTGGTATCATCTGCATATCTGAGGTGTTGCTATTTCTCCCAGCGATCTTGATTATAGCTTGTGGTTCATCCAGGCCAGCATTTTGAATGATGTACTCTGCATGTAAGTTAAATAAGCTGCCTCAGCTAATCATTTGCTACATACCTTTATATTTCTGTGTCCTTATTCATCTAGTTTCTAAGTGCAGAATACTCTTTCTCACTCTTGCACCTTTTTTTTTTTAGTTAAAAAATCCCACTCATCTGTATTTCCAGATCCTTGTCAATGTCTTCCTCCTTATGATAAATTCTTGATTGCTCCTTTCCATTTCCTGTTAGAATTTATTACTACCTCTGTTGTTGTCCTACATTAACTGCTTGTTCAGATCCTTAGGACTTTATTTCAACTCGGAGGCTCGTTTATTGTCTGCCAAAGCTATGTGCTGCTCCAGTCATAACCAGATTTGCTTTCTGTGTGCCACCCAGGTTTGGGATTTGATTTGATTTGGTTTGGTTTTAGGATTTGATTTAGTTTTGGTTTTGGTTAGGATTTGGAATATGATTTGCCGAAAGAGTTGGTGAGTAGCCAGACTTACTAAGATTTTCAGCATCTAATACATTCATGGAGTGTTAAGACAAGTGAAACCCCTTGAACTGATAAAGTTGAAAAAATTAAAAGAACCTGTTTGCCTGAACTAATGGCAAATACCATAGAATGAAACCGATTTTGATTTCAATCAGAATATGAAATAACTGAGGGTAAATGGGAGGATTTAGTAGTGCTCTGGATGATCAAGAGATTGTGGTTGAAAAATAAGCACGATGCCATTAGTCAGTTAGAGGCTCTAATGTGAACAAATGACAAACTACTCGGCAACTCATTAGTTAATAATTAGTGGATTACTGTGGTTACCAATAGTAGGACAGTTGTGTAAATATTTTATTTCAGATAGTCCAAGAAAAAATACTATATAGATTTGTTTCTGGGTAAATCATAAGTCAATAATTAAAGAAAACTTAATTATATGGTCCTTTATCTAAAATTTTGCAGTTAATTTACTGTTCATCATATCTCAGTGTGTAAAAAATAGAATTTAGGATTTTATCTTTTTAAAAATTTCTATTCATATTTCTAGAGTTGAATTTCCATGTACAGAAATGTCTACTAGCTATGACTTCTCCTTTGGGGGGAAAAAATCTTAATTTTCAGCTATGAAACCTTCTGTTTCACTGACATTCCTCTTAGAAAAATTTGTCAGTATATACTGTTAATTATAGACCATGAGAATCCTTTTTAAGTACTGTTTGCAATGATGTCCAGGACATCTTTACAGACAGCCTACTTTTACAAAAAGTCAACTTTCACAAAGTCTGATTACATTCTTAAACAGATAAAACCCACTATTAGAATAGAAGGAGGAATATGATCAAAAAGTTGTGTAGATAGGGAAGGAACAAGTACATGTTTACAAAAGGAGAAGATTAAATTAGTGTCCACTTTCCTGTTCCATTTTACTTAGAAAAAAAAGCCTTAGTAATTATGAAAATACATTTTAAAATCGATCATTATGGCATAGAGAATTGCAGAACATTGTTAACCACTGTTTTAAGGACTTGGTTTGGTTGCTTATTGAGAAAAGAAAATTCTGCATATGAACTTTTCTAAATACTAACTTGAGCCTATAGATATATTAAATCTATTATTATATGAAGTGCTTCTGAAGAACAACTTTTTGCAGACTTTAGCTTAGTTGTGTAAGTGAAGGAATGGGATCACATAGCTGAGTAATTGATATACCACACTGAAAGTGGTGATCTACCAAAAAAAGAGAAATGATAAGGTCACAAAAAAAGCATATAGACAGAAATAGATCTAGAGTTGTCACTGCTATCCACATTTTTACTCCTTTTGGTCACACCTTGCAGAACTCTACTGGACAAGGTAATAATGCAAATAATAAATCTATAAAAAACCAAGACAAATTAGCATGAGGTTCCTCAAATGTGGTATGGATTCTGATTTATCAGCTACTTGAGTTCAGTTTCTCTTTTATCAGAGAGAGAAAAAGAGATAAGCCAGACCTAATCCTTTGGTTCTCAATAATGTCAGCATTTCCATGTGACCATAGTAACTCACTATTCATCCCTCATTCACAAATTTATTTACTTTCCTTTTGTACATATTCTTAAGTTGGACCATAACCCTGAATTTTGTTGTTGTTGTTCAGTCACTAAATCATGTCCAACTCTTTGCAACCCCATGTATTGCAGCACGCCAGGCTTCCCTGTCCTTCACTATCTTGCAGAGTTTGCTCAAACTCATGTCCATTAAGTCAGTGATGCTATACAACCATCTCAATCTGTATCACCCCCTTCTCTGCCTGCCCTCAAATTTTCCCAGCATCAGGGTCTTTTCCAATTATTCAGCTCTTCGCATCAGGTGGCCGAAATATTGGAGCTTCAGCATCCATACTTCCAATGAACATTTGAGGCTGAATTCTTTTAGGATTGAGTAGTTTGAACTCCTTGCTGTCTGAGGGACTCTCAAGAGTCTTCTCCAGCACCACAGTTCAAAAGCATCAGTTCTCTGACATTCAGTATTCTTTAGAGTCCAGCTCTCATATCTGTACATGACTACTGGAAAAACCATAGCTCTGACTATAAGATCTTTGTCAGCAAAGAGATGTCTCTGCTTTTTAATATGTTGTCTAGGTTTATTGTAGCTTTTATTCCAAGGAGAAAATGTCTTTTAATTCCATGACTGCAGTCGCCATCAACAGTGATTTTGGAGCCTAAGAAAATAAGTCTGTCTCTCTTTCCACTTTTTCCCTATCTTCTTGCCATGAAGTGATGGGACTGGATGCCACTATTCTGTTGAGTTTAAAGTCAGCTTTTTCACTCTCTTTTTTTCCCAGATAATCCTGTATAAGTTTCTTAATTCTATTGCCTGCTAATGAGTAATAACTACTTTTATTTTTGGCCCAAAGAGAGACCCAAGAGACCCCCAAATGTTGTGATGCTGTGGCATTTAGTGAAATCCCCAATCAACATATCCATATGCCTCACTATGATGAATTATGTGAACATAGCCTTACTCAGTCTTCTTCCTTTTAAAAGTCTCTCCAGCACCTTAATAGCGTTAGCTCTTTTTCTTTAGATGTTCTTTATTAAAAAATGTTTTATAATACATATTTTCTTCTTGAGATCTGCCAACTGCAATCCCTCATAAATGTTTAACTATAATTGTACCATGGTTTAGAACTCAGAATACCTGTTTCCTTCCAGAACTCTTCCTGATGAGGCCCCAAAGATTTTTAGTACCCTGTGTTAGTAGTGTCTTTCAGAAAATGATTGGATAAGGAAATGGCAACCCACTCCAGTACTCTTGCCTGGAAAACCCCATGGGCAGAGGAGCCTCGCAGGCTGCAGTCCATGGGGTCACGAAGAGTTGGACATGACTGAGCGACTTCACTTTCACTTTTCACTTTCCTGCATTGGAGAAGGAAATGGCAACCCACTCCAGTTTTCTTGCCTGGAGAATCCCAGGGATGGGGGAGCCTGGTGGGCTGCCGTCTATGGGGTCGCACAGAGTCGGGTACTACTGAAGCGACTTAGCAGCAGCAGTCAGAAAATGATTGGTAGATTATCTTCTCTCTTAGTCAGATTCATCTTTCATCTCCCCTGCTATATGTTTATGCCTGCCTTAAGCATACTTACTGTTTTTAATCCTAGAAATATTTTCCTGACATTATTTCTGAGTGTTCAGTGATTTTCCTACTAGGAGGTGCCTCACAGCAATGTATCTTCCCATAGTCTATGATAAGGTACAGTTTGAGTCTTTTAAAAATGTACTTGTTTTGAAGTACTAAGAGGAATAACTGAAGAAAAATCTATATCTCTTCATTATTACGAATATAGTGAACTGAACTAGTGGAAGTATCTCAGTTATGTCTGACTCTTTGCGACCCCATGGACTGTATAGGCCTGAATACTGGAGTGGGTAGCCTTTTCCTCTCCAGGCAGTCTTCCCAACCCAGGGATCAAACTGAGGTCTCCTGCACTGAAGGCAGATTCTTTACCAGTTGAGCCACTGGAATGGGTAGCCTATCCCTTCTCCAGTGGATCTTCCTAACCCAGGAATTAAACCAGGGTCTCTTGCATTGCAAGCGGATTCTTTACCAACTGACCTGTCAAGGAAGTTATTATTAGGAATAAAAAATGTCGGACAAGACTCTAATGTATGTGGAAAAACAAACAAAAATAACTAATTTCCCCCCAAATCCTTGAACAAAACTAGCAATAAGCTACAATCTATTATTAAGTTGACAAGTTGTCTCCTGATTCCATTTTTCTTTTTATATATTTAACTTGCAATGCAGATATATGTTTGAGCCACATCTTTGAAATTCTCAGGCTTCGGTTTTCTCATTTAAAAATTAAGAAATCTTTCACTTCCTTTAGAACAGATGCTTCTAATCTGAGTTTTGAATGAAAATTTAAGATCTTATTCCCTCCAATCTTGTAAAAATTATTCAAGTAACAAAAATGATATTTTAAAATATTAATGGAAAATGTGATCATATTTATCTCAAAATTACTTTCAAATATTCTTAAAAGAGCTTAGTTTTAAGGCACCAAGACAGGGAGAGATATTAAAATTCCCTGGGGTAAAGCAAAAGAACAACCACTTCATTTACTTACTCTTATGGCCGTGTTCAGAGGGCCCAACATAAGTTCCATTCTGCCTCTTCATGGATCTATCACAGAGCCATAGAAGGGGCGATGCAATACACACACACACACACACACACACACATAGAATTGCCATTCTTTTACTTTCATGCAGTCTTGAATGTTTCCAAATGAAAAATGGCTAAAAAGTTGATCCCCAAACCTGAAATTGTGGTAAGTCACAAAGTGTTCAAAGCATATTGACAAGTTCATTAAAATTTAAAGACTGAAGAATATAAAATTGTAACTTTTGAACTGCAACATATTACACATACATTTGGACAAACAATAGACACATTTATAAATACTAAAATGCCTGCTATTTGGTAATGGAATTATGGGTGACCTTTAAGTGTATTTTAAAATATATGTCACTGTTTCATTGTTTCAAAAATAAATATAGAATATATCATATATACCTTAAACATTGATTTCTATAAATATTTGACAGAAGGAGAAGAGAATGAATAAATGGACGTATATTGGATGGCTGCATATTTATCAAGTTTTGACAGTCTTGCCTCATAAGGCCTATAGAAGTAAAACTTAATTTCAGACTCATTTTGTTGGTCTAGTACCAAGCGGTACTCATTTCCAATATTCCTCCTTATTTGAAAAGGTTATACTTTCAAGTTTGTCTTAATTTTCTTCTGAGTTAGAACCTAAGTCACTTCACCAATAACTTGTCCATATGCCCAGGCTGCTGCTGCTGCTGCTGCTGCTAAGTCACTTCAGTCGTGTCTGACTCTGTGCGACCCCATAGACGGCAGCCCACCAGGCTCCCCCGTCCCTGGGATTCTCCAGGCAAGAACACTGGAGTGGGTTGCCATTTCCTTCTCCAATGCAGGAAAGTGAAAAGTGAAAGTGAAGTCGCTCAGTTGTGTCCAACTCTTCGTGACCCCGTGGACTGCAGCCTACCAGGCTCCTCCGCCCATGGGATTCTCCAGGCAAGAGTACTGGAGTGGGTTGCCTTTGCCTTCTCTCCATATGCCCATAAAGCAATTCAAACATACTACTGTGCAAAACACAGGACTAGAGCAAATCAAGAGATGGCAGTTGGGAAGAAATATCAGAGTATATGAGACTGATGGATGAGGAAGCTCAAGCAATGAATGATGTTCTCTTACAAAGTAGATATAAATAACAGAGAGAATGCTGTTGTTGAAAAAGTGCATAGACTGGAAAACTATTTGAAAATTTAACTGTAAAGTTTTGTCAGTAGTGAGGTCTGTAGTAGTGAATGAAAGTCACTCAGGCGTGTCTGACTCTTTGTGACCCCAGGAGCTATACAGTCCATGGAATTCTCCAGGCCAGAATATTAGAGTGGGTAGCCGTTCCCTTCTCCAGAGAATCTTGCCAATGATCCAGGGATCTTCCCCTGGCTTCCCATGAACCCAGGTCTCGCACATTGCAGGCAGATTCTTTACCAGGTGAGATGAGGTCTGTAGTGGTTTATAGCAAATCCTTTAGTAAAAATCCCCTAACCAACAACCACTAAATGTTATATATTGTTACTGATCATCTGTTATTTTCTAGGATTATCAATTCGGTTGAAAGTGTAAGCTTTAGTTTGTTTAAAAATCGATAAAAATAAATCAGAGTCTGAGTTTAGCTATAACTAGTTTACAATGAGAATAGCTCTGAGAGAGCAGCCACGTGTTACATTCCACATATAGAGAATATATATATAGGTCTAATGTTAAGCCATAGAAAAGTTTATTTTTTTCTTTTTTGATTCTCTTTGTTAATGTGTGTAGCCTTTGTTAAACATTTGTGTTAGCCACACATGCCAGTATAATTAGCTGAAGTAAGAGAGTAGTCATACCAGTATAGATTTGAGTATTTTATAAGTAATTTTGAATGTTATATTCTATTTGTTGGACTTTATTTAAATTTATTTGCTAATTTGCTCTTCTGATATGGACTTCATTACATGTACACAATGCATTTGTATAAGGTGCCACATAGCTCACTATCTAAATCAGAAAGGTGAAGTTTACATTTACCTTATGTTTTTAAGGCATGCATAGGAGAGGAGTTTACTTTTAAAAAGGGTGGTGAAAATGGAAAGGATCTATGGCTTCTCGAGCAAAACCCTGCAGGTCTGGCAATGATGCAGACAGGGCTATGGATGTGGCTTCAAGGAAAAGAAAACCAAGAAGTCTTTTTTTTTTTTTTAATAACTTTGGTGTTTAGAGAAATATTGTTAGGTATGATTTAATCATACACAGTTACTCTTTTAAACTTAAAGTAATTGTTGGCTCTGGGGAGGCATTTTTGACTTAGACCTACAGTTCTGGCTGAGATGGTGTGAGAACTGTGAGGAGAAAGACTTGGCAGCATCTATCACATTAATCCCAGATGCTACTGTGGTGGTGGTTCTTGTGGTTTGGAGTCATTTCAGTGTATGCAAGGGAGGGCTCCCTTTTTGGCAAATGATTTGGAAGGGGAGGGTGATAAAACTGTCTGCATTCATTTTGGGTACAGATAAGAGGCATTTCTCTACAAGAAGTTTTGTAAGGTTGTGGGCCTAACTTGCATTCTAGAAAAATTCAATTTTAACTAAACCTCAAACTAGTGTTTGAGTATTTCAAAGTTACCCTGGGGAAGGAAACGGCAACCCACTCCAATATTCTTGCCTGGAAGATCTCATGGAGAGAGGAGCATGCCAGGCTACAGTCCATGGGGTCACAAACCATTGACATGACTTAGTGGCTGAGCACTCTAGTGTCAATAACGTTAGAATGAGAATGCTCTTAGTATTAGTAATGGACTGTTTTTGGTTCTTCTCACACTATAGCTGTAGAGCCTATTTAAGGCCACCCCTTCAGACTTTTGCATTTGCCTCCTTCTTCTCCTCCATTCTGGCACTAAGGTTTTGAAAATGAATCTCTCGTCTGTGCTCATATCAAGTAATGGGGGAGGGGGCATATTTAAGCTACTGAATCTAAGGCTTGACTTGGATATTTATTTTTACAAACAGTATCTATCCAGTCAGAATCTAAGTGGAAATCTTTTCAAACTTTATATCAGATAGGCTTGGTTTGAATCCCTACTTTACATTCATTAGCTGTAAATAAAACTTAGAGACTTAGCATTTTAATCCAAGCTTAGAATTCCTGGGACTGATATGAAAATTAAAGATGATATAAATATGAAAGCACCCAGCATAATGCTTGTGTTAAAGAATAATGGAACTTTTTTTTGTTTGTTTGTTTACCTGTCAGTTTTCTTCTACTGCCCTATTACCAAGTATTGAGAAGCCCTGTGAAGGCTTACATGACATCTTTTCCCTCTACACACACACATATACAGTTTCATTGGTAGCTCAGAACCATTTGCAATTTAGGAGGTAGCATTAGAGCTTAGAGAATTAGAAAAAAAAAAAAAACTTATCTAAATAAGATTTGATAAGTAAATTTTAAAGTACATGTATTAGTCTATGAATGGCATGATAGTACCATTTCAAACTTCCATGTTAAACAGTTTGTAAAATATGCTAGTGAAGATTATTCTTTTTCACAGATTTCATTTATATATGATACTTCACATGAAGCTATTTACTACATTAGTTGGACATACTAACAACTTTTTTGTTAGGTTCTTTTAATTTTTTTTTTTTAACTTTTTCAGTTCAAGGTGTTTTACTTATCTTAACACTCCATGCATTTATTAAGCAGACACTGCACATCTTAGTAAGCCTGGCTGCTCATTAACTCTTTCAGCAAATTGTATCCCAATACTAATTCTCTTTTCTTAAACTTTGGACCTGAATGAGCAGTGTAAATAATAAAAATACATTTGAGAGAGACTTAGTCACTTTAACACCAGGTTGCATGTCTTGAATTCAAGAGAGCTGGAAAAGACTGGTAGCCAAAAAAAGAGATTGTTTCTATAATTTTTACCTTTGCTTGCCTCAAAGTAATGAACTCTTGCCAAGGCTGACTATTTTCTTTTCTTTATATGTTCTACTCCTTTTTATCATTATTACCATCATCTTAGGAAGTTTATTGACTTTTATCTTATTCCAAGGAGTGTTCTGAATATTTTTCATGTATTACCCATTTAATTCTCACCACAACCCTGGAGGTTAAGGATAGGTACATTTCCTAAATTGTGAATAAGAAAAGTAGATAATCTTCCTACATGGTGGGAAATAAATATTCAAATCTAGACATTTTCACCTCAAAACCTCAACTCTTAATTATTATGTCCTTTGTCTCCCATATATTTACTACATATCTAGTTACATATACATTTATTTTCTAAGGTGGTCTTTAGGTCAACATATTTGCAGTATATTATATATATATATATATGTATGTGTGTGTCTTTGTGCAAATAAATATATGTATATACTCTTTGGCAGTACTTGGAAACATGTTGATTATGATGATCTTTTTAATGTCAAGGGTCATAGGCCCAGCAGTGAGAAATTCCTCCGAAGAATTGAGAGTGGTCTTTAAAGAATCATTGTAGACATTAGTCAATCTCCAAATAAATACTAGGGTGTAAAAAAACCCGTCAACTCTTAGTATTCTCTCACTGTGGACCATGATAGTGGTTGAAAATTAACTTGATTTAGTAGGAAGAACTAAACTTCCGCAGAATCATTTCGTGTCTTGTGGATGAATATTTGTTGTCACAAACAACCTTTTATTCATTATATAATTTTTTTCAAACTCTGAGGATCTGTTGATATATAAAGTATTTGAATTCAATAACAAGTTTGAATCAGGACGCTAACCTTAGTCATTATACAAATATAAAATTACAATTACCACCCTTTGGAGTTTTATAGATAAACATTCTACCACCTACCCTCCCCCCACAGTTTTTCATACAGTTTAAATGATCTGTACACATTAAATTATTTATTTTAGGAACAGTTACAGAGAAGTAATTAAGCTGTATTTTCATGTAATTTTTTCAAAAGCTCAAATAATATATAAATATGTTTTTATAACTTAACCAGGTCTGAGAAATATTGACATATCAAATCCTGTGTAGCCTGTCTAACTACAATAAACTTTTGGGTAACTTAAATGGTCAGAGTCTAGATGCTGTGTGCATCAATGGACAGTTACAAAGATAAGCTAAGAAATGTACTCCAAAGTGTGACAGATTAAAATAGCCTCTGCTGGAAGAGTGGAACAAGTAACGATTGCCCACTGAGAAGTACAAGCAATATCTTCTTAAAGAACTAGGAGTGAGAAAAGATGTGACATTAATGTACACTGTCTCTCAGCAATTAGAATCCTGCTTCTCTGCATTTATCAAAGTCAAGTTCAAGCCCTTTTCAGGAAATTCCCCAAAGGACCTGATTCCCTGGTTCAAGTCAACTCATACTAAGACTGTTCTTTGCAGTTCATCTCAGATAAAAATTGCATTTATCAAAATAATATGTTTAGAAGTTCTAACTCCTTAGAGAGTGACGCTTGAGTTGTAGCCTTGTTAGCCCCCTTATCTGAGAAGTTTTCTGCTGTTATTGATATTTAATCATGAAAATATTCCAGACTTGCTCTGAAAGAGAGGTCACTGGCTTAACTTCTGATTTTAACTTAATCACCATTGATTGCTCTCCTTTCTTAGTTACATAATTTACCCCTAGTTGGCAGAGCCCCAGAACTACATGCAGTACTCTAGAAATTAAATCCCATTAGTAGTCAATATAGCCGGAGGATCAAGCAGGAGGGATTGTCTCAAATATCCTACTTGTTGTGCTACTATTTATGCATTGCCATATCATGCATGCTTGAACTACTGATTGAGGGGAAAATAATTCTAATAGAAATTGGCATTTAGCCCAGAAGTCCTACTCCATGCTTTGAACAAATGTTAACATGTGAATCCTCTCCATGTTATGGAGGCTAGTAAAATTTGAAATGAGAATTTATTTTTCCAAATTATAATGATATATTCTTTGTTTTCTTTTGAAAATGTAAAGATAGAAGTTTGCTTAGTTAGGCTAAATCTTGGCTTTCTACTAAAGGCAAGAGGAAATTATAGGAAATCAGTTACTCTATCCGTGGATTCTTTTCTCATCAAAATGACCCTTCCTGACACGACATTGAAACTACAGGTTATTTTATATGTTTTGAAAAATATAAACATAAGAACTAGAAACATGTTTGTTTTGATCATGATGAAATAGAACATGCCAATATTCTCAGAGATCTGTTTATTTCTCCCTCCTCTTCATCTTTGGGGAAATTATGTTGTTTTTGTTATTGTTCATTATCACACCTACACTTTGCAATGCTGCAATCCATGGGGTTGCGGAAAGTTGGGCATGACTGAACAAAAACAACAACTTACCTTACTATGTAGATAAGTACATATAAATATAAATATTTTGTTCTATGTCTACACTGCACTAGCAAGCGTGATTACTTGGTGCATTAAGTTAAAGATGGATTATGAAAGAAGAATTAAAAAAAGAAGAAGAAAAGAAAACAGCTTAGGTGACGATTGGTTAATAGACCATAACAGGTGAACCAAAGTAAACATTGCTTTAATGTTTTCCCTCACAGGTAACATTTATAATATTTATAGAAGAGATGTTCTAGATGGAACAGATCTAGGTGGAAATTGCTTGTTAAAGTTCTCCCCCAAATTTCCCCCTTTCCCAAGATTTTGTAAAATGTGCTCTGATAGAATTCCCACTGGTAGAACCCTGAGATCACAGAAATCTTAAGGGTATAAATTGAATTCAATGGTGTAAGTGGAAACTTTGTAGGTATGTTACAGAGCAAGGTCTCACTGTCCGATATGCACAGAAGTCAGTATTATGGCATTAATTTTTGAGAAAAGTTTTATTGTGAGGTCCGCCAGCAAGGAGAATGGAAAAAGTGAAAGTCTCTCAGTCATGACCAACTCTTTATGACCTTGTGGACTGTAGCCCACAGGGCTCCTCCCTCCATGGAATTCTCCAGGCAAGAATACTGGAGTGGGTTGCCATTCGCTTCTCCAGGGGATCATCCTGATCCAGCGATTGAACCTGAGTCTCCCGAAACAGTAGATTCTTTACTGTCTGAGCCACCAGGAAAGCCCAAGGAGAAAAGAGGCATGGTTCAAATCTGACTCCTCCATCCAGTATTCGGGGTGAAATTTAAGGTGTTAGGAGAATTTCAAATTTGGCGTACGAGATAGTCTCTAATCAGTCAATATATGATAATTAAACTCTTTAGTTCAGTTCAGTCGCTCAGTCATGTCCGACTCTTTGCGACCCCATGAATCGCAGCACGCCAGGTCTCCCTGTCCATCACCAACTCCCAGAGTTCACTCAGACTCACGTCCATTGAGTCAGTGATGCCATCCAGCCATCTCATTCTTGGTCGTCCCCTTCTCCTCCTGCCCCCAATCCCTCCCAGCATCAGAGTCTTTTCCAATGAGTCAACTCTTCGCATGAGGTGGCCAAGTACTGGAGCTTCAGCTTTAGCATCATTCCTTCCAAAGAAATCCCAGGGCTGATCTCCTTCAGAATTGACTGGTTGGATCTCCTTGCAGTCCAAGGGACCCTCAAGAGTCTTCTCCAACACCACAGTTCAAAAGCATCAGTTCTTCGGCGCTCAGCCTTCTTCACAGTCCGACTCTCAGGAAGCCCAATTTTCTTTACTAAAGAAACTCTTGCTTTGTAAAGGCCTCTAATGACAACATTTCTATTGCTTAGGTTTCACAGACTGAAAATTCTTGCTTCAGGGTCATCCCAGAAACTGAGTTCCCATCTTGCACGTGTACAGTGCTGTCGGTGTGAAATAACTCAAAATTTGATTAATCAGAAAATCTGTTTTAAGGAAGCAAAACTAATTTAAACTAGTCAATATTTTACATGCTTTTTCAGGTGTTACATCTCCTTCCCCAAATTGTTTTCATTTTTTATCACCTATCTTTTTAATATAGTCCTCTCAATCAGGCCTGCATGAAGTTATTTCTTTCTCACTATTCCATCTCCTTATGGAAACATTACCAAACTAAATTTCCTATCAAAGTATCAGTACTTTTTCACTTTCTTTTCTGTTTTCACTGCCACACACTTCATTCCCTTAGGTCTGGGTTATTGTACAGCTGATCTCCTTGCTTCCAGTTTATGTCTTTGTTTTTTTGGTTGTTTTCTGATACCTAATTTCCGGTCTTGCATATCTCCTGTAAAAGCTAAACTACTAATAGTTTCATAATATTAGGCACTTTGCTCAAATATTTCGAAACTTCCAATGTATTTATATATTCTAAAAATTTTATTTATTTTTGTTTTGTTTTTCTTTTTTAAAAAATTTATTTTAATTGGAGGCTAATTACAATACTGTGTTCAGTTCTATTGGGTATTTTGAAAATACAGTTTGCTTTAGGAAGTTAGACTGTGTTAACTCCCAGTATGGATATTTTCTGTTTTCATCCCCATCCATGTATCACAAGTTAAAACTTATACTTTCTGTAAGTCTTGACTGTTTCCTCTAGATAACATCGTTCCCTCATCAGACTTCTCTTGTGTCAGATATTGTTACTATTCATTTGGTATTTAATGATATTGCCTTTTAAAAAGTCATTTATATCTACATATTTTGCCTCCTTAACAAAATATATAGAGTCTTTAATATCAAAGGCCATATCTGAAGAATGCCTAACATGTGCTGTACACATACGACTAATTGTTCAATGAATACTTTCTAAGTGAACGAACAAATGTATAATTATTATAATAAATGGGACATTTTAATGTAATTAAATTAGATATGCATTTTAAAAACAATAAAGTGGTCCTGGAACATCCTCTCCATATTATAATTAAAGTTGAATTTACTGGTCTACTTCTTCTAGTACTATATCTAAGACATGAGAATGTTTTAAATTTCTACTCAATTAAGCTTTAAATATAATTTACATATTAAAGATATAAATCACATAGAAATAAAATAACTATCTTTCTTAATATATGAAATCCATGTTACCTACAAATCTGTGCAGTTAAACACCACTGAAAATTAAGTTCAAATTTGATATTAAGTTCAATATCAATAAAATTGTCCAAGGCCACACAGCAAAATAAGCAATGTGACTGTAGTACAAACCGTGATAGTATAACATCAGAGGCTATAATCTTACCCATTATATGGAACTCCCTCAAGCTCAGTTTACAGCATCTATAAAATGGGCTCAATTTTATCACTACTAACAGCAGTTTCTGCTACTGCTGATCATGAGATTACAGTGCAGAGCCGATAATCAAAACATAATTCGAACAAATTCAATATAGATTAGCACTTAGAGAAAGTATCAGCAGAAGGAGATAAGGCAGTTTGTCCTAATGGAGACAAGCTACTTATCCTTCTGTTGTTCTCCTCTGTTCAGTTCAGTCGCTCAGTCGTGTCCGACTCTGCGACCCCTTGAATAGCAGCACGCCAGGCCTCCCTGTCCATCACCATCTCCAGAGTTCACTCAGACTCACGTCCATCGAGTCCGTGATGCCATCGAGCCACCTCATCCTCGGTCGTCCCCTTCTCCTCCTGCTCCTAATCTCTCCCAGCATCAGAGTCTTTTCCAATGAGTCAACTCTTCGTATGAGGTGGCCAAAGTACTGGAGCTTCAGTTTTAGCATCATTCCTTCCAAAGAAATCCCAGGGTTGATCTCCTTCAGAATTGACTGGTTGGATCTCCTTGAAATCCAAGGGACCCTCAAGAGTCTTCTCCAACACCACAGTTCAAACGCATCAATTCTTTGGTGCTCAGCCTTCTTCACAGTCCAACTCTCACATCCGTACATGACCACAGGAAAAACCATAGCCTTGACTAGACGGACCTTAGTCGGCAAAGTAATGTCTCTACTTTTGAATATGCTATTTAGGTTGGTCATAACTTTTCTTCCAAGGAGTGTCTTTTAATTTCATGGCTGCAATCACCATCTGCAGTGATTTTGGAGCCCCCCCAAAAAAGTCTGACACTGTTTCTACTGTTTCCCCCATCTATTTCCCATGAAGTGATGGGACCAGATGCCATGATCTTCGTTTTCTGAATGTTGAGCTTTAAGCTAACTTTTTCACTCTCCTCTTTCACTTTCATCAAGAGGCTTTTTAGCTCCTCTTCACTTTCTGCCATAAGGGTGGTGTCATCTGCATATCTGAGGTGATTGATATTTCTCCCGGCAATCTTGATTCCAGCTTGTGCTTCTTCCAGTCCAGCGTTTCTCATGATGTACTCTGCATAGAAGTTAAATAAGCAGGGTGACAATATACAGCCTTGATGTACTCCTTTTCCTATTTGGAAGCAGTCTGTTGTTCCATGTCCAGTTCTAACTGTTGCTTCCTGACCTGCATACAGATTTCTCAAGAGGCAGATCAGGTGGTCTGGTATTCCCATCTCTTCCAGAATTTTCCACAGTTTATTGTGATCTGCACAGTCAAAGGCTTTGGCATAGTCAATAAAGCAGAAATAGATGTTTTTCTGGAACTCTCTTGCTTTTTTGATGATCCAGCGGATGTTGGCAATTTGATCTCTGGTTCCTCTGCCTTTTCTAAAACCAGCTTGAACATCAGGGAGTTGAAGGTTCACATATTGCTGAAGTCTGGCTTGGAGAATTTTGAGCATTACTTTACTAGTGTGTGAGATGAATGCAGTTGTGCAGTAGTTTGAGCATTCTTTGGCATTGCCTTTCTTTGGAATTGGACTGAAAACTGACCTTTTCAAGTCCTGTGGCCACTGTTGAGTTTTCCAAATTTGCTGGCATATTGAGTGCAGCACTTTCACAGCATCATCTTTCAGGATTTGAAACAGCTCAACTGGAATTCCATCATCTCCACTAGCTTTGTTCGTAGTGATGCTTTCTAAGGCCCACTTGACTTCACATTCCAAGATGTCTGACTCTAGATTAGTGATCACATCATCATGATTATCTGGGTCCTGAAGATCTTTTTTGTACAGTTCTTCCATGTATTCTCGCCACCTCTTCTTAATATCTTCTGCTTCTGTTAGGTCCATAACATTTCTGACCTTTATCGAGCCCATCTTTGCATGAAATGTTCCCTTGATATCTCTAATTTTCTTGAAGAGATCTGTATGCTTTCCCATTCTGTTGTTTTCCTCTAGTTCTTTGCATTGATCGCTGAAGAAGGCTTTCTTATCTCTTGCTGTTCTCTGGAACTCTGCATTCAGATGCTTATATCTTTCCTTTTCTCCTTTGCTTTTCGCTTCTCTTCTTTTCACAGCTATTCGTAAGGCCTCTTCAGACAGCCATTTTGCCTTTTTGCATTTCTTTTCCATGGGGATGGTCTTGATCCCTGTCTCCTGTACAATGTCACAAACCTCATTCCATAGTTCATCAGGCACTCTATCTATCAGATCTAGGCCCTTAAATCTATTTCTCACTTCCACTGTATATAATCATAAGGGATTTGATTTAGGTCATACCTAAATGGTCTAGTGGTTTTCCCTACTTTCTTCAATTTGAGTCTGAATTTGGTAATAAGGAGATCATGATCTGAGCCACAGTCAGCTCCCGGTCTTATTTTTGTTGACTGTATAGAGCTTCTCCATCTTTGGCTGCAAAGAATATAATCAATCTGATTTCGGTGTTGACCATCTGGTGATGTCCATGTGTAGAGTCTCTTGTGTTGCTGGTAGAGGGTATTTGCTATGACCAGTGCATTTTCTTGGCAAAACTCTATTATCTTTGCCCTGCTTCATTCTGTATTCCAAGGCCAAATTTGCCTGTTACTCCAGGTGTTTCTTGACTTCCTACTTTTGCATTCCAGTCCCCTATAATAAAAAGGACATCTTTTTTGGGTGTTAGTTCTAAAAGATCTTGTAGGTCTTCATAAAACCGTTCAACTTCAATTTCTTCAGCATTACTGGTTGGGGCATAAACTTGGATTACTGTGATATTGAATGGTTTGCCTTGGAGACAAACAGAGATCATTCTGTCATTTTTGAGATTGCATCCAAGTACTGCATTTCGGACTCTTTTGTTGACCATGATGGCTACTCCATTTCTTCTGAGGGATTCCTGCCCGCAGTAGTAGATGTAATGGTCATCTGAGTTAAATTCACCCATTCCAGTCCCTTTTAGTTTGCTGATTCCTAGAATGTCAACGTTCACCGTTGCCATCTCTTGTTTGACCACTTCCAATTTGCCTTGATTCATGAACCTGACATTCCAGGTTCCTATGCAATATTGCTCTTTATAGCATCGGACCTTGCTTCTATCACCAGTCACATCCACAACTGGGTATTGTTTTTGCTTTGGCTCCATCCCTTCATTCTTTCTGGAGTTATTTCTCCACTGATCTCCAGTAGAATATTGGGCACCTAATGACCTGGGGAGTTCCTCTTTTGGTATCCTATCATTTTGCCTTTTCATACTGTTCATGAGGTTCTCAAGGCAAGAATACTGAAGTGGCTTGCCATTCCCTTCTCCACATTCTGTTGTTCTCCTCTAACCAGTGAAATATAAGACATGTAAAACTGAATGGCTTTCTGTGTGTGCAGATGTACCTCTTTACAACTCATATTTTTGGAGACTACATGACCCATAGAGAACACAGGTTTGAGACTATGTATATACCTCATACAGATTTTAATTTTTAAAATTGCTCAGATCACTAATTTACAGGCTCAGTTTTTCTGTCTTGATAAGCCACATTTGTCAGTGAGAAAATAGTCATGAGTATATTAAAAAATTTTTAAAAAGTAAACGAAAATCTTCACCCCAAATTATTAACTTAATTATAAATTTAG
Source organism: Capra hircus (assembly GCF_001704415.2). Lineage (NCBI taxonomy): Eukaryota > Metazoa > Chordata > Mammalia > Artiodactyla > Bovidae > Capra > Capra hircus. Next base: position 66,249,587 of record NC_030811.1, read on the forward strand.
AAACTGAGGTTTACTCTACCTGTGGTCTATCTTTGAATAAAATTAAGAGGATGCATTGCAGAATCCAAGGTTTCATTAAATTACTTACATTTAAATTCTGTGTGTTCATTTAACCTCTTTAACAACCACTTTATTACTTCTGAAACTATATTACTAAATAGCTTCTAGAAGCCCCAATATATCTCCTGTTAATGATCTCACAAACCTGGAGGCTTAAGAAAACAATACTGTGAAATATGAACACTTTTTGAAGGATTGATAGAAAAAAATAAAGAATAAAAGCCACTGTGTGTTAAGATTTTATTAGGTTATTCCACCTGCAAAAACAGATGCTGTATCTGTTTCAAATCATTTTGTCAGTGATATTTTTAGACACTTTCTAAGTGATAATCAATCTTGATTTTAGAAGTTGGAAAACTTAAAGTTTTAAAGATATCTCTGCTATGCACAGCTATTATAACACCACATTTTAAGTATATCTTCTCCTTTCAATTAAGATTAAATTTTTGATAGAAAAGCAATTGCAATCCTATTTTTTTGCCCAAACTGAGGAATGATCACATTCACACCAATTTATAGAAGTTGTTTTTCAGAAAACAGACTATATTCTGGCTATTTTAAATCAACTGAAAATAAAACAAAAGTATTTGATTACAGCTTAGAAGCTTAGAAGGACTTCCCCTTGTGGCTTGGTAGCTAAAGAATCTGCCTGCAATGTGGGAGACCTGGGTTTGATCCCTGGGTTGGGAAGATCCCCTGGAGAAGGGAATGGTTATCTACTCCAGTATTCTGGCCTGGAGAATTCCATGGACTGTACTGTATAGTCCATGGGGTCGCAAAGAGTCAGACTCGACAGCAAGTTTCACTTTGGAGTAGTCTCACATCTAACTATAAATGAGTATGTGAGTTAGCCAGAGATAGTTCAAAGTTTGTCTTATGTACTTATTATCTAACTCTTTAATTGCATAGCTTCTCTGTCCTGACTTCTTTTCTTATCCAGTCTTTCCCACTTTTCTATTTGTATGGCCTTCTACTCTTCCTCTGTTTGTAGAATCAGAAGCCACTAGATTGTATCAGGAGTGAAAGTAGTGGGAACCAGAAGAGGGTATATTGCTCTTTTCACCTACCTCAAGCCCAGAAGCAGACATAGATAATACAGCTTCAGTTCTAACAGGGAATTCATCATGTGGGGATAACGAAGAGAAATGGATTTACCAAAGGAAAGTGAGAGGTTGTATGCAAACAGTATATGACCTTTAAAACTGAATTTGTGCCTCCCCACTTTGTGGATGCTTTCTGCGTCATTTAGAGGACAGTTTGACTTTTTTCTTTCTTTCTTTCTTATTGTCAAGCAATGAAGGTGGTAAAAGTTGATTTTTTATACAGGATCATGATGAGAGAAGAAGTTATTCAGTTAAATCAAAGATTATTATTTTTCTTTGATTCACAGAAACTTGTTCTGAAATTCTGCTGGTGTCATCAGTTCTTCTTTCTATGGTAGCAGAGTGAGGCTTCTTAAACTAACAAAATTCTAAAATACCAGAAGATTATTTTTTATAATTTTATAATGCCAGCGAATTGGGAGCAAATTTTTATTATTAAAATTTTAAAGTGTTGATAAGCCAGATTTAAATGGCATTTTTGTCCAAAAGCATATAAAGCAACATTCACACACACACACACATACACAAATTCAAAGAATTGAATGTTTAGTGTGCATAGCATAATTTGAAAAGAAATTGCCTTGAAATTACCTCTAAATTACAATCCAGTACCACCACAATTTTAGATGCTTCATATTTAGACTGATACTATTGAAGCAATATTTTTTTCTTTTTTTTTTAATCCTTTGCTGAATCTAAAACTGCAGTACACATTGAAAATTAACGTACTTTGGATCAGATTCTTTCAGACTACTAATTACTAAAAAGACAATAATAAAAATCTACTTTGTAGAAGCTATCAGAAATTGCAACACAATGGAAGATATCTGTACTCCTTAGAATTACTTATATGAAATTAATAATATTGAAAATTCTGAAATATTTTTATGAATGAAACTGATCTAATATTTACTGTAAACAAAGACTCAAGCCATTGAAATTTATGTACATCAACTTAAGGGTAAATATTTGACACATGTGTCCATATCTCTCTCAAACAATAATGTCTGAAACAATGCTTGACTTGTCTTTCACCTGTGCCATGAAGGAAAGGCCCTGTCATTTTGGTTTTGTCTTTAATTTTCATTCCTTATAGTTTTGAAACATTCACTCTCTCATTTGAGTAACGATAGGTATTATGACAGTGCACTAATGTTCCCTGTTCTCCTAAAGTTCTTTGTGAAAGTAGCATTAGAGGCATCGTCAGCTGTTTCTTCACATCTTCTACAGAGAGGGCTTGAAAGTTTTCATCTCTTGCTTTGCCCCTTACCACAGACACAGACTGTAAAACCTAACAAGCCTGGAGCTTTTATGAATACTTGATCAAAGTTAAAACTTGATAAGTACGAGGATACAGTGGTGGTCTCCTGGTCAGTATATGGGTACAGGGGCTGACAAATCCCCCGCAGCCCTTCAGTCAGACTGTTGCAAGATATACTTCATTGTAAGATCCTATGGAAAACATCAAATATTTTATTTTCATGAAAATATTATTCCCACTAATATTTACTGTTTTCAGTGAGATTTCAAATACTATGGCCATTGCTATACTTTTATTTTTCACAGCCAACAATTTTTTTTTTTCTTAACACTAACTTTCAGCGACTTTGATATATTTTTATTTTTCTGTGTAGTGATTGTTTTCACTTAACTGAGCTATCTGGAGCTTAGGGAGACGTGCTGTATTTGTTAGATAATAAATGTACTTTTATTTTTTAGAAGTAGAATTTTAGCCAAAACATATATTCTTCAGCTAATTAAACACCACAGAGCAGGTTTAGGAACTCTCTGTATGATCAAATGTAATGTGCTGTTCTGGCAGGGCACTTCCTTTAGCTTAAAAAGGTGTTAATAGGATTCAGTACCAAAAATGGTGACATCATTTCCAAGATAAATAAATGTTTATTGATCTATATTTTAAAATCTATTTATATAGATTTTATATAGACTATTTCTATAGTGTGACTGTCATCTTACTAATAGTTATTATTTTAAAAATAAAAATATGTTTATAGTCACAAAAGGAAAATTATTAACTTTTGTTCACCATAAAGAAATAAATGTGACAGCATCTGCTACTAAAAAAATACTAAGCTTTATTCTGTAATGGGGGAGAATATCAATTGTACATTCCTCAATTGATACTTTCTAATTTTCAAGAAATTACACACAAAAAAAATTCGAATTTAATTTAGACTTTTAAGTTTGAAATTTTCAGAGTACAGATATAGTGTAACAGCCCAATGCATTATATATGCATTGAGTGCATTGTTATTTCCATCCCATTAACAAAGGCTACATATTTACATTTAAGAAGAGCAAAAGGCGGAGAGGAGAAAATAGTTAATGTTTTGGAAACTTCACTCTTACAAACTGATTTTATAAATATAATGGTCAGAAACTACTAGTTAATAGAGGTACAGAATTTGAGTGTTAGTATGTTATCCAACCGGTCCATTCTAAAGGAGATCAGTCCTGAGTGTTCTTTGGAAGGAATGATGCTAAAGGTGAAACTCCAATACTTTGGCCACCTCATGCGAAGAGCTGACTCATTGGAAGAGACTCTGATGCTGGGAGGGATTAGGGGAGGGAGGAGAAGGGGACGACAGAGGATGAGATGGCTGGATGGCATCACCGACTCGATGGACATGAGTTTGAGTGAACTCCGGGAGTTGGTGATGGACTGGGAGTTGGTGATGGACAGGGAGGCCTGGCGTGCTGTAGCCTATGGGTCACAAAGAGTCAGACTCAACTGAGCAACCAAACTGAATTGATGAATGTACTGTGGCTAATACAAAGTTATGTAAAATAATGCATAATATTGACTTTAAGAAGTTTATAATCTAGTAGAATTTGATAACTCAAAGAAAGTAACTGGCTTACCCAAACTATGAGTTCAAAGTTGACAGGTAATTTTCAGAACATACAGAAGAAACATCTTGATAATGATGTAAACTAGAGCAGTGATTCCAGGGTTGGGAAGATGCCTTGGAGAAGGCACTTCAATATTCCCACTCCAATATTCTTGGGCTTCCCTGGTGGCTCAGATGGTAAAGAATCCACCTGCAATGCGGGAAATCTTGGTTCGATCCCTGGGTTGGGAAGATCCCCTGGGGGAGGGCATGGCCAGAGAGGAATGAATATATCTTACCGAAGACCATATGCCTTAAATTGTGTTATTCCCTAAAAGTAATGGAGCACTTATATGGTGTTCAAATAGCATATAGTATCTTCAGAAAAATTCTTCTAAATAAGATGTGAAAGATATTATCATGTACACTTATTAATGATGAAATTGAGGTTTAAGAAGTTTATCATTATACCATAAAAGCCCCAGAGACCAGATGATTACAGATTGACTTGACCTTGATCTGCATGTCTCCAAGTCCAGTGGTTTACTCATTAAAACATCTGCTGTTATCAGTGTATGACCTGTGGAAATGTTTTTACTTTATAGAATTACTAACTATAAATATTGATTATTGTGCCTCAGAATTTATTGTTAAATTATTACAGAGATTTTTCTTTTTTTGAATTTAACTTCACTTATTAGCTTTGCTTTTAATAATGACTGGAAAATCTACAAATGTAACATATGCTTATAAATTTTAAGATAGCCATCAGGAAATGCGCAGGTATGTACTGTGTTTGGTTTCTATCCTTTTACTTATACCGTGGTTTGGACTTAATCCGCTTAAAAATATTTGCACGTTTTGTTCAGATCATTTCAGTATTTACTGACTACTAATTCCAGACATTGGAGTTACAAAAGAGTATGCGTTCCTTGCTCATATTGTTATATAAATATATAATAAGTTAAACACGTATGGGAGAAATAATTACAGTATAGTGTGGTTAAATGCAATACCAGCAGGGGAAAATGGCAGTGAAAAATTATGAATTCTAAAGGACCATGCCAGATCAGATTGAGGAGCATCACTGGAAACAACAGTCAGTAACTGGGAGACGAACATTAACCATCTGTTTAGCGGAGACGTCATGGTATTATCATAAGCCATATATAATCTTGATAAATATTTTATCTACTATCAGGAAAAAAAAAGTATTGTTTTGTCAAAGGACACATTTCAGTAAATACTCTACATTTTAACTAGTTAGAAATTATAGCTGTTTGGCATTATCTCATTTAATTTTATAGGTGCAAATACATTTTCTTGGCATATATGTTAGGATGATCTTTTATTAAATGGGTGACTTTGTTTCATTTCACTGTTCTTGTTAGGCATTTCCCTCTCAGGAAAATACTGTCTCTTACACGCAGGATGTTGTTAAGGTCTATGGATCCACATTTAACTGATAATCTAGAAGAATAATTTCAAAGTATGTATTTTAGACCAACTACAATAGCATCACCTGAGAACTTGTAAGAAATACACATTCTTATCCCCCTACCAGAACCTACTGAAACAGAAACTCTGGAATTAGAGCTCAGCAATTACCCACAGTAAATCTAATCTGATGTATGCTTAAGTTTGAGAACCATTGGCCTAGAAGAAATGCACTACTAGCACTTATAAACAGTCATAAGACCCAGCTCACTGTGGTTCAGTAATCTGTTAGAGTTTGTCTGAATGTAATTGTGGAAGATGGCACGCATGATATACATTCCATCCATTCCTTTAAATCCTCTAAAATCTAGCTTTGACTAAGGACACCTTCTGATAACATCGTAGCTGTACCATTATCCTATTGGCTCCATATAAAATGGCTTAGTAGTAGCATATAATTTTTAAACCTATTTTGCTATTTTATTTAATCTAAGAATGTTGTAGTTAGCTTCACCAGTGTTTGCTACTAATACCTCATAGGTGGAAAATATAACTCAGATTTCAGTGTTAGGAATAGTTCTGTTTATGAGGAACTTATTCCCTTTCATCTTGAACAATGAACCTTGTAATTTGATTGTGATTCTGTCTACATATGAGCTTTAGAAATCTTACCATTCAATCCATGGTTAGCCCAGCAAATATAGCACACTTAATGACGTGCCTGTTTAGTCTTATATTTCAATTTTTTTTTCTCTTGGATTTTTTTTACACTTTTACTTTTATTCTTTTACACTTTTACACTTTTACACTTTTACACTTTTATTCTTTGCAATCAAATAGCCATATTGAGTCCCTTTTAAAAATAAGTTGAAATATTATTTAAGTGATCAACAAATAACATTTAAAATTATGTGCTTATTGACAGTAGTGAATTATACAAGATTTTGCCAAGAACCAGAAGTGTTTGAAAAAAGACCAATACAATTTTAAATGAAAAAGTGATGTCAAGAATGTTGAGTCCTACAGCCCCTAGTATTCCATTTTGGTTTTGAGCCCAGGTCTGCTTGTATGCCGCCTTCTGGTGACTGGGTGATATGGGGTGAGAGGTGGGAGGGGAGATTCAGGGTAGGGGTGGGGGGTGTGTATATCTATGGCTGATTCATGTTGCTGCATTGCAGAAACTAACACAATATTGTAAAGCAATTATCCTCCAATTAAAAAAAAAAAGAAAGAATGTAGAGCCCTTTGAGATACTCTAGTCAGCAGAAGAAATTGAAGCATAGAATGGTTCAAAGATTTGTTGATAGTCAGTGAGGTTAGTGAAGAAGGTAATGGTACCCCACTCCAGTACTCTTGCCTGGAAAATCCCATGGACAGGGGAGCCTGGTAGGCTGCAGTCCATGGCGTCGCTAAGAGACAACTGAGTGACTTCACTTTCACTTTTCACTTTCATGCATTGGAGAAGGAAATGGCAACCCACTCCAGCGTTCTTGCCTGGAGAATCCCAGGGACGGGGGAGCCTGGTGGGCTGCCGTATATGGGGTCGCACAGAGTCGGACACGACTGAAGCGACTTAGCAGCAGCAGCAGCAGCAGTGAGGTTAGTTAATAGTTAGAAGCAAGGCCATGTCTAAGTGCTCTTTCTATTGTGATATGAGTCCTGAAGTGTTCTATTTAACCATATTTAAAGTTATGTATTTACTCTAAAAATATTATATATGTTATATATATATAATATCTACATTATATGTATCATATCCACTTAATTTATACATTCTTCATTTATATTATAACCTTAGAGGTACAGAGATTTGAGAGATTGGAAATTCAGGGCATAAACAACTTGCCCAGAGTAATTCAGCTGTTTAGTAGTAGAACCAGGATTGGAATATCAGGCTCCTATACCACGTGATAGAATGTTTACTATCATATTAAAAGACTAATAAAAAGCACCTTTTCACATAAAAATTAATTGTAATATGTGATGATACAGTTATTGCAAGATACTATAAGCACAAATAAAAATGAGGAATTGTTAAGTCGTTTAATTGTGCCTATCTTTTCTTGAAGTACGGCCTGTTTTTTTAACCACATTGATCAATCTTTTTATCCATTCAGTTCCATAAATGCATATCACAACTCACTACAGAGGTAACTGAGTGAGCTGTACAGTGATAAATTTTTCTTGTTAGGAGAAATTACATTCACTAACTTGAGCTACTTCAGCATGAAATTGAAAAGGAATCATTTTGTCTTAATTTACATTCTTGATTCAATGAGAAAAATGTGAATTAACCCAACAGAGCTACAGATGCGTTTCCTTAAATACTAAAGGTAAACTAAATTGGTATTGTTGGAAGTTCATTAAATTATACACCCCCTGATTTATTAGAGTAGATTTTTAAAAGCATGATTGCCAAGGTTAGTTATGCTGAGTATATCTATATTTTCAAATGTTTGTTTTGTCCTTTTGTTCTATTTTATTGTTTTTGATATATCTTTATGAATACTCCTTTGCGTTTTCCATTTTTCACCTAAGCTGTGCACATCATTTCTTAATCAAAATCACTGGGATAGTGCCTCGGTTCACTAGACTTAGGAGCTGCTATTTGCCTTGAATAAATTACACGAAAACATGTTGATTGATAGATGTTGCATGTCAGAAAAGAAGATAACTGTATCTTCTTTAGCTTACTAAAAGGTCATGCACACAGAGTGATAGGAACAGCCATACACAAGTTTGAGATAAAGCATATCATGAAAGGTGTGCAGTCTTGTAACGGTGATACATACACTTAAAAGGTATTTTTGTTTCAAATACAAATCATATATCAAGTGTTAAAGAAAAAAGTAAAATATGTTTTATCTCAACTATATTCCCCAGTATTTTAGTATTACATAATTTCTACTTTTGTCATGAGATTGAAATAATGAAAGTCGTAATCATTGTTTAATTGTCCTTTCAAGTTACTTTTAAAATATTGTATGGATATGGAAAGTTTTAAAAAATATCTTCATTAGCTTTATAATATGCATCTATATAACAGTCTTAGAATGAAATAAATCTATATGTAGGTAAATGTTTCATATTTAAAAAGGTGGAAACAAGAATTTATAGTCATTTTCTGTTTCTAACTTGGATTTTCCACATGTCTAATGGACATTTTAGGAAAAAAATTGTGGATTGAGGCTTAAGTTTTGGTTTTTGTTTTCTTTTGTTTTTCAGGCCATCAGTGTATCTCTAAATTGTGGGGTTTTAAATGCATTCACCTAAATGTTTATATTAAGAAGATGAAACCAAAAGTATTTTTTAAAATTCTAAATGTGAATATTATTATTTTAATCATAAAATGTGATTGAAATATATTTGTGCTACTGTATTAACCCTTAGGTTTTAAAAAAAAGATTCTGTTCTTTTATCAAATTCCATATCCCTGTGTTCATTAACCTAGTTTCTCTTTGAAAATTTTGGTTGAACAAGAAATCTGACAGTGTTTTAGAAATATAGTTTTTAAAATAGGATGGAATGTTTTTAGTCACAAAAAGACTGGCCATGTTCTTATCTATCCCAAAGTACTTCATTCTCCAACAGAGCTGCCAAAATGTCAAACTGTCCAGTTTCAGTGTATAACAAAGATTCTGTTGTATTATAAAGATATTCATAACAATTTTTATGGAAGGCTGAAAGTGTATAAGTTCACAGTTGTAGCGATAACATGGCACTCTTCACTGTTTGGCTTGTTTATATTGGCACAGATCCCCAAAGTGGAGACTGACAGAGTCATGCAGAAATCTGGTATTTGAGCTGAAATTTACACACTTTAAGTGATGAACTAAACAGGCTGGTGTTTTCTTTTTCTTACTCAAAAAGTGCAAGGTTACACAATACAGACGGTTTTCATCTTTTCCCATAAATGCACAGATTCCTGGGATATAAATGACTGAATTCATCACCAATTCATCAGGGACGCTGAGCTATGCAGTTCTGTTTACAGTGGCAGAAAGTTAATATAAATTTTCATCAGAAGGGGAAGTTTACACATATGATTCTATTTGTCCTTCATTATTAGCACCTGAGTCTAGGCTAGAACGCATAATTGTCTACAGGCACAGGCCAAATAGATGCAAGGGAAAGGCAAATAAGCACACCAAAAATAATTTTATGGTTGTCTGTTACAATTCTCTCACTGGGATTCTTAATCTAGAAAATCAATAAACAACAGGAGTGAAACTCTTTTCCACTGCTCAGGCATGGTACAGCAGAAAGCAGCACACAGAAGGACCAGTGTGCTTTTTTGCTTTACTTTACTTTATTCTTCCTGTAAAGTTTACTGGATCAGTTTCTACTCAAAGCAAAATACGTCGTGGGTCATTCTGTTAATTTTACACATTTTTCAGCATTTCTTAAAGTGTAAATATCTGAGTGGCAGCAAATATGACAAGACAAAATAGTATCCTCATTTCATTTTTTAAAATAAATCAGAAGCATTATCTTAAAGATTTTATTTCATTTTATTGTATTGTTATCTGAATGTTAGTGGAAACTAAGATATTCGGAATAGACAGTACTAAGGATAACAATGGATAAACTATTCTAATGAAAAAAAAGTCAAGATCAATGATCCTAGATTTCATATTTTCTGTAATATACTTATTTGTTAAAAATTTTAATTAAAATCATGCTCTAAATATCAAGGATATTTTTATTGTATCTAATTTTACATTTGCTGTGAATTTCAATATAATTTATTTTGTTTGAATTGTGCATTTTATGTTAAATTAAGGTAAAATAATTCACCTTTTACATTCTGATGAAAGCGGATTACTTTCCCCCTCCAATCTAGCTTTGGTAAAACTTCTACATTTTTTCATTCTTCTGGTTGAAATTCATTAATTAATATCTTTCCTCTTTTCTTTCCCTGTTTGTTCCTTGATAAAACATTGTTATACTTTTCTTTCTAGTAGGCAAGTATAAATAAATTTTAATTTTATGGGTTGCTGGCCAAAAATAATAGTGTCCAATAAAAAGAGATGATATGTCTATCACTAACCAAGGATAAAAACAGAATTAAATACAATTTATAGAAATTCAGATCTCAAATGTGATTGCTTGGTAGTACATGAAAATAAAATATTGAAAAAGGAATTTGAAAGTGATATTATAGTTCTTGCAAAGTATGTTTTGATAGTTGCTCACACAGGTTAATTAAAAGCCACAGAGTTCATTTCTTACAGTAATCTATAATATCAATTCAATTTCTATACTTCCCCAATTTACATTTCTTAATCTCATGGTCTGTACTCTACATTAGGTATTATATTGATTATTTTGAAGCAGTTATTCAGAGTGTTTAGTTCTTTCTTTCTCTCCATTTTTCCTACTTTGACAAATTTTTCAATCAGTTTCTTTTATTTCAGGTTTTAAAAGAATGTTGAACCATGAGGATAGTATCCTGCCTTTTTACCCATGTTTGTACTGGTTGTACCCTCAGCAACATTTGTAAAATAAAAGGCTGACATGCCATAATTAATCAATAACAGGAGTAATTTCTGTCCCTCGAAGTCAATATTACTTATAACCCCACTGTAATTTTACTTACTTTTTAAGGCAAAAGCTACTGAAGATACATAAAATGTTGGTAACAAATTTCCTGTTTTATAGTTATGGTATACCTATTAAAATATTAGAGAAGAGGCTGCATCTATATTCCCCCAAAAGAGAAAAAGTCACACAGAGAAGGTTGTGTCAACAAGATAGGGATCTGGATGAAAACTAAACAAATTATGTGAATAGACAGATGTTTTCCATATATGTAATATATGGGTAAATTTTTCAGGTTTCATCCAGATGTTTGGAATCATGTGAACATAATCATAACCTCTTTGTGACCCTTTATTTTCCCCTATCAGGTGGCCGTGGTTTAGTCGCTAAACTAAACTAGTTCGGCTCTTGGACTCTTGCGACCCCATTGACTGTAGCCTGCCAGGCTCCTCTGGCTGTGGGATTTTCTAGGCAAGACTTCTGGAGTGGGTTGACATTTCCTTCTCCAGGGGATCTTCCTGGGCCAAGGATTGAACCCAGGTCGTCTGCATTGCAGGCAGATTCTTTACCAACTGAGTTACGAGGGAAGCTCAGTAGACAGATCAAATGACTTGCTTAAAGAGTATTTGGTATGAGATTTAAAAAAAAAATGTTAAAGGCTTCACTTGATTTTGACATCAGTGTTTTGTTTTGTTTGCTCACTAAAACAACCTGAACTCAGGGAAGATTCCCTGGAGGAGGAAATGGCAGTCCATTCCAGTATTCTTGCTGGGATAATCCCATGAACAGAGGAGCCTGGCAGTCCATGGGGTTGCAGAGTCAGAAATGACAGCACGCATGCATGCAACCTGAACTCAAATTGTATCTCTTGATTAGACGATTTGCTTGCTTTTAACTAGAAATTAATTGATTTATTTTAACTATTTTAGTTGATTGCACTATGCTCAGTCGTGTCTGACTCTCTGCAACCCTGTGGACTGTAGCCTGCTGGGCTCCTCTGTCCATGAAATTCTCCAGGCAAGAATATTGGAGTGGGTTGCCATTTTCTCCTCCAGGGAATCTTTCCAACCCAGGGACTGAACCTGTGTCTCCTGCAGTGGCAGGTGGATTCTTTACCATGGAGCCATTTGGAAGGTTCTATTAATTGGTTATTTACTTATCCATTAAAATCATGCCTTTGTATTTTCACATACATGTGTCTTCAAACACAGCTTTCTTTGTTCTCTCTCTCTCTCATTCTTGGAATAAAGTCTCACTAATTTATATAATAAACCTCAGATTAATTAAACAAGTTACTGATTAAATCAAGCTTATAAGGGGGAAGGATTTAGGATTCAAATTGTTTTCAAACAATTGATCTCATATAGGATAACTCACTCTCATAAAAATAATGTGTTAATTACAAATTATTGTTTTCTGCTAATTAGGGCAGGTCAGCAGGAATTCTACTTGGCAACACTTAGTTTAAGTGTTCAAGTTGCTATGTGCACTTGAAATTAATGAAACTGAATTACCTTTAAAATGCCAGACTTTTGATTAGTTTCTGATTCCTTGCACTCATTCCTTTCAATTAGTTTAATGTAGAGAGGTTTCATTTTATGTACATATAATCTATCAATTTTTATAAATTATATGGAATTATTTGGATATTAAATAATATATAAAATTAGAGTAATCACTCTCATAAACAAACACACATTTCTATGCTGTATAACTGATTTCAAAAGTTCAAAAATCTACCAACCTGTTGCAGCTTCTTTCTGAGATCTCCATTTCTATCAGTTATTGTTTTGCATTTTACTTGCACTGATAGTTAATTTTCTGTATTTGAAAGGATTCTAATTGTGAGATTCCATCTCTTAAGTGGATGAAAATGCTGCTGTGAAGAAGTTTTGTTTTTTATGGATAAATGGAGTAGTGGGGGAGGACTGATAGTCATGCCAGTCCCAAACTCCATTCTATTTGCTTTTTTCTGAGCATGCTGTTTCCTGAGCATGTATGTATTTATTATGTTTGCCATTTATAGTTCTTTGATATACTTTGAAATCAACAACTTTTTTCTCTTTGCTCTTTCTGTTCCCAAATTTTAAAAAATAGCAGGAAAACTGATGCCATTCAGATCAGTACATTTAACAGTATGTAGAAGTTAAGTGATACTTGATAAATATTTGCTTCGTGAATGAATTAATATAATGACAAGATAATAAGAATGCTTTAGCTTATTCTTCCTAAGGAGACATAAATAGTGAGAAGGAGCAATCTACCAGTTAATCAAGATTGGTTATTCATATATTGCTGCATGAGCTTTGGCAAGCTGTAACTATCTTAATCTACATTTGCCATCTTTGGTTTTAATTTGTTTGTTTCTGTTAGAATAATGCTGTCACCCTCAAAATTACTTTTTTTTCCCCATAAGGCTGAGGTCTTAAATAATCATCAGTTCAGTTCAGTCACTCAGTCGTGTCTGACTCTTTGCGACCCCATGAATCGCAGCACGCCAGGCCTCCCTGTCCATCACCAACTCCCGGAGTTCACTCAGACTCACTTCCATCGAGTCAGTGATGCCATCCAGCCATCTCATCCTCGGTCGTCCCCTTCTCCTGCCCCCAATCCCTCCCAGCATCAAAGTCTTTTCCAATGAGTCAGTTCTTCGCATGAGGTGGCCAAAGTCCTGGAGTTTCAGCTTCAGCATCATTCTGTCACACAATTGTATAGGTACACGAGCATCTAAACAGGAGCTTCCCTGATGGCTCAGTATCTGCCTGCCAGTGCAAGAGACAGAGGAGACATGGATTTGATCCCAGAGTTAGGAAGATCCCCTCAAGTAGGAAATGGCAACCCACTCCATTATTCTTGCCTGGATAATCCCATAAACAGAGGAGCCTGACAGGCTATAGTCTATGGGGTTGCAAAGACTCAACACGACCTAACAACTGAGCCTGAAATCATCTAAAACTAAGGCAAACCATGGTATAGAAATAGGGAAATAATCATGTATTGGTGAAGTCTCTCAGTCGTATCCTTTGCGACCCCATGGACTGTAGCCTACCAGGCTCCTCTGTCCATGGGATTTTCCAGGCAATAGTGCTGGAGTGGATTGCCATTTCCTTCCCCAAGGAATCTTCCCGACCCAGGGATCGAACCCAGGTCTCCCACATTGTAGACAGACGCTTTACTGTCTGAGCCACCAGGGAAGAAATGGTAATACTGAAAAATTTAATCATGTTACCTAATTTGCTTCATCACTCCTATGCCACTTCTTTAAATAATCATTTGAGATTTATTTCCACCTGAAACATACTTGAAACATCAAAGGATATTAAGATTTTTCTTTTTTTTTAGTTTTATACTTATGAAGAGACAGATTTCCTGAAGATGTTCAAATGTCAGTATTAAAGATAATATAAAATATTTCATGTTCACTGTAACCTCATTTAAATATGTATAACATTATTTCAAATATTATGAGAATTCAAAGTTCTAAGGGCTCTAGGACTGGCCAGATTACAGCAATGATGTGCTCAATGGTTAGCATTCACTGGGCATTCCTAAGTGAATGGATGGATCAATGAATGAATTAGAAACCTTGAAACGATAAAGAGTTTATTATCTAAATTCATTACGGGCTGGTATGTATGTGCTCATTTTATGAATATAAAGCTGTGTTGGATATCTCAGCTTTTTGTATTAAGCCTTTAAACTAAAAAGAAGCTGTTCAGTGATTAAAAAAATATAATGCCATACTTAACCATCTCTAACAAATACTCATCTCTGAAAATACTGTTGGAAATGTTTAAAATCCAAAGCAACACTATCAGTTGGTTTCTTGGAAAGTAACAGATTCTTATGAAGTGAAATTCTTACCACATCTGCAGAGAAATAAAAAACAAGCTTTTGCACCAATAACTAAAGAGCCACATTTTTAATTAGCATTTTTAATTTAATTTCTATTTTTTTAAACAGAAAATCTGTTTAAACTCCAACCTGATTCCTTTCTTTGCAGGAGTCCAAAAATCCATAAATTTCTTTTCAAAACTATTTTAACAAATAGAAGTGGGTCTATTCAAAGTAATATTTCAAAGACAGTGATTCATCATTCATAGTTGTAATGTAATTTTCCAGGATACAATTTTATCATTGTGTACATGGAGTGATGATACTTATTCTGACCAAAAGTTGAAGTTGAACTGGATCTCAGAACTATAAATATATTCTTCATCTCAAGGACAATGCTCTATAGTTCATGATCCTCTTATTAGTTAAAAATTGCATTCAGATACAAGTAAGAGAGTTATCAAAAACAGATATAAGCAAATTAGGAATTTAATTTTTCAAATCAAACCGAGAATCCTGGAAGTTATTGTTTGCTAGTGTGAACTCAGTGGCTGAGAAAATGCCACTGCTGAGGTTTTGCTAATATTCTTGGCCTGATCCTTGCAGTCACACAATACTGAGGCCTGTGTCCAAATATACATGGATAGAAAGGTAAAAAGAACTACAGAGGCTTTTACTGAGGTCCACTGAAAACTTGTGCTAATGTCTCAGCCATGAGAACTGTGTCCCATAGCTACCTCTAATTTTATAGAAGACAGAGAAATACAGTTTTCACCAGAACACATTTCCTTCTCTAATAAAATAATGTTTATGTTAGTAAGGAAGAAGAAAGCAGTGTGTATTGAGTATACAACTAAAAGGCTATGCCTCAAAAAGATGAATATAAGTTAATTCCTTTTAGTTTAGTGCAAAAGATAACCTTTAGTATTCATCCAACAAAACAGCAAGTACCTGTTATATGCCAGAAACTGTTATAAATAAATTCTTAGAGTTAAGAAATGAGTAAATGGAACATATTTCCTACCTTTGAGCACACACATATTTTTTAATTAAATAATAGAACATAATGTATTAAGTGATTGTTTTAAATGTGATAGATAGTGGATGGGCTATGGAATATAATGGTAAAACTTCTTTCTGCTTGGGAAGATCAAGAAACTCCTTGTAGAGAAAGTGAAATTCAATCTTAGTCCCGAAAAATGAGTAGAGGTTTGAGAGTACACAAAAGGAGGGAAGGGCAGCAAAGAAAAAAGCTTTTCCTAGAAGGATCATTCACTCCAAAAGTGTAGGGCCATTTCTTCCTTTAGCAAATATTTTTCAGCACCTAACTATGAAAGATGAGATAGCATCACTGACTCAATGGACATGAATTTGAGCAAATTCTAAGAGACAGTGAAGACGGGAGAGCCTGGCATGCTGCAGTCCATGGGGTCACAAAGAGTTGATCATGACTTAACAACTGAACAGCAACAACTGTGAAGTACGGTGAACTAAGAACTGGGGCTACATGGATGAATAAAACTCACTTGATCCTGACTTATCTTCATGGAACTTATATTGTTGTTGTTCAGTTGCTCAGTTGTGTCAGACCCATTACAACCCCATGGACTGCTGCACAACGGGTTTCCCTGTCTTTCACCATCTCCCGGAGCATGCTCAAACTCATGTCCATTGAGTTGGTAATGTCATTCAACCATCTCATCCTCTGTCATTCCCTTCTCCAACCTTGAATCTTTCCCAGCATCAGGGTCTTTTCTAATGAGTCAGCTCATAGCATCAGGTAGTCAAAGTATTGAAGTTTCAACTTTAGCATCAGTCCTTCCAATAAATATTCAGGTTTGATTTCTTTAGGATTGACTGGTTTGATCTCCTTACAGTCCAAGGGACTCTCAAGAGTCTTCTCCAACACCACAGTTCAAAAGCATCAAATCTTTGGTGTTCAGCTTTCTTTATGGTCCAACTCTCACATTCATACATGACTAGTGGAAAAATCATAGCTTAGACTATACGGACCTTTGTCCGCAAAGTTATGTCTCTGCTTTTTAATATGCTGTCTACATTGGTCATAACCTTTCTACCAAGGAGTAAGAGTCTTTTAATTTCATGGCTGCAGTCACCATCTGCAGTGATTTTGAAGCCCAAGAAAATAAAGTCTCTCCCATTTTCCATTGTTTCCCCATCTATTTGCCATGAAGTGATGGGACCAGATGCCATGATCTTCGTTTTCTGAATGGTTAGTTTTAAGCCGACCTTTTCACTCTCCTCTTTCACTTTTATCAAGAAGCTCTTTAGTTCCTCTTCACCTTCTGCCATAAAGGTGGTGTCATCTGCATATCTGAGGTTATTGATATTTCTCCCGGCAATCTTGATTCCAGCTTGTGCTCCATCCAGCCTGGCATTTCACATGATGTACTCTACGTATAGATCAAATAAGGATGACAATATACAACCTTGATGTACTCCTTTCCTGATTTGGAACCAGTCTGTTGTTCCATGTACAGTTCTAACTGTTGCTTCTTGACTTGCATACAGATTTCTCAAGAGGCAGGTCAGGTGGTCCAGTATTTCTATCTCTTTAAGAATTTTCCACAGTTTGTTGTGATCCACAATCAAAGGCTTTAGCATAGTCAATAAAGCAGTAGTAGTTGTTTTTCTGGAACTCTCTTGCTTTTTCAGTGATCCAACGGATGTTGGCAATTTGACCTTTGGTTCCTCTGCCTTTTCTGAATCCAGCTTGAACATCTGGAAGTTCTCAGTTCACATCCTGTTGAAGCCTGGCTTGAAGAATTTTGATCATTATTTTGCTAACATGTGAAATGAGTGCAATTGTGTGGTAGTTTTTTGCCAGTAATTGTCCGACTTGATGGACATGAGTTTGAGCAAGCTCTGAGAGTTGATGATGGACAGGGAGGCCTGGCATGCTACAGACCATGGGGTTGCAAAGAGTCAGACACGACTGAGTGTCTGAACTGTGCAGTAGTTTGAGCATTCTTTGGCATTGCCCTTCTTTGGGATTGGAATGAAAACTGACCTTTTCTGGTCCTGTAGCCACCGCTGAGTTTTCCATATTTGCTGACATACTGAGTGCAGCACTTCCACAGCGTCATCTTTTAGGATTTGAAATAACTCAGCTGGAATTCCATTACTTCCATTAGTTTTGTTTGTAATGATGCTTCCTAAGGTCCACTTGACCTCACATTCCAGGATGTCTTGCTCTAGGTGAGTGATCACACCATCGTGGTTATCTGGGTCATAAAGATCTTTTTTTGTACAGTTCTTCTCTGTATGGCGCTTATAGTCTAGTCATTTAAGAGTACACAACTTTCAGTGCTTTGGATGAACTGTTACACAGGATGCTTGTGCAGAAAGAAAGCCCAACAATCTCCTGAGGGATACCAATCAGGGAGAGATGAAGGAACTGTAAGACCCAGACATTTCTTTTGGTCTGTTTATTCTGTTTTAGAATTGTGAGCCACTAAAGAGCTTTTTAGTAAAGAATGACATAGTCAAGTTTGAATTCTATAGGGCTGGAGTAACAGCATTGAAATGAATTGACTGAAGTGAAGCCTTAAGAAAAAAGTTTGGGTATTCAGATCGTATTCTCCTCAAGAGATAATACAGAGGCAGTATTTGTGGTGATTAAAGAGAAATAAATACAAATAATACTTAAATAGCACCATTGACAAGACTTGGGGATGGATTGAACTGTATATGGAGGGGTATAAGAAAAGGAATAAATCAAGCATGTCTCTAATACCTTGTGTATAGAAGTTGGGCGACTTCCAATCATCTTATTCAAAATTCTGTGAAAATTTGAGGTTAAGGATGAGCTCACTTTGGGATATATTTGAGTTTCTGATTTCTGTGGGACATCCAAGTGGAAACATGTTTTCAACGATTAGAATGCAGATCTGAATCTGTAAATATCAGAGTGTTTTATACCAGAGATAGAGAATTGGGGGATTTTAATATTATATAATGCAAAGAGTCGAACATGACTTAGTGACTAAACAACAGCAAAATGTTATATGATACCTGAAGCCATGCTGGGCTTCCCAGGTGGCCCACTGGTGAAGAATCTGCCTGCTAATACAGGAGACGTGGGTTTGATCCCTGAGTTGAGAAGATCTCGTGGAGGAGGAAATGGCACCCGCTGCAATATTCTTGCCTGGGAAATCCCATGAACAGAGAAGCCTGGCAGGGTCCAGTCCCTGGGGTCACAAAGAGTCAGACACAAGTTTAGCGACTAAACAACAAAGTTTAGTGACTAAACAGCAAAGCCCTGCTGTTATTTGGAGTGTATGTTTCTACTAATGTGTTCATCCTTTGATCAGATATTTATTAAGCATGTAAGGCACTATTCTTAGCACTAGAGTTGTATACACACATACATACACACACACACAAAAGTATCTGCCTTTGTGGGCTTTACATTCTTTACTTTGGGGAACTGCCACTAAGCAAATAGATAGTATAGTATAATGATTAATAGAGAAGAGGGCAATAGAAGATGAGATAGTTGGATAGCATCACTGACTCAACAGACATGAATTTGGACAAACTCTGAGCAATAGTGAAGAAGAGGGAAGCCTGGTGTGCTGCACTCCATGGAGCCCCAAAGAGTTGGACACGACTTAGTGACTGAACAAAAACAGTGATAAAAGGGTAATGAAAAATAAAGTTGAAGGCTAACACCATGCAGTCACATAGTGCTATTTTAGGAGTTGGTCAAAAGACCTCTCTGATGAGGCTTTGGAATAGGAGTGTACTCTTTCTTAATTTTAGCAAGGAGATCAATATGTCTGGAGCAGAATAAGAAAATAGGATAAAAATATTCTGTACAGCAAAGGAAGTGATCAGTAAAGTTAAAAGGTAACTTATGGATAAAATAAGAGAAAATCTTTGCAAATCATATATCTGAAAAAGGGCTTAGTATCCAAGATATATAAAGAACTCATACAATTCAATAGCAAAGATAATAATAGTAATCTAGTTTGAAAGGAGTAGAATATCTGAATAGACATTTTTTCCAAAGAATACATACAGATGACCAACAGATACATGAAAAGATGTTCGACATCACTAAACATGACTTGCAGGGAAATGCAAGTCAAAACCACAATAAGATATAATTTCACAATGCTTAGAATGATTATTATTAAAAAATAATGTGTTCATTGCAGCATTATTTACAATAGCCAAGAATGAAAATGGCTTGTGTCCTTCAATGGATGAATGGATTAAGAATTGTAGGAAGGGTGGATGGAAGGGTAGATAGAAACATTTATCCATAAAAATAAATTAAGTCTTGCCAGTTGTGACACTTTAAATGGACTTAGAGGAAATTATGCTAAGTGAAATAAGTCAGAGAAAGACAAGTAATGTTTGATCTGTCTTATATGTGGAATCTAAAAAAAATATTAACTGATACAAAGAACAAATCAGTGGTTGCAGTGGTGTGGGGTGGCTTGTGGTTGGAAATAAATGGTTGCACTGGGTTGTTTGTTGTTTTATTGCAGGGGTAGTTTAAATAAATTGAATTAAAAATTAAAAACAAAAACAATATAAAGAATATCCCCTAACTCTGATGATCCTAAATGCTAGTTAAAACTTAATTTATCCAGAACCATGACCATGCTTGCACTCTACATAAGCAAATCCATGTCCTTACCCCCACTTTTTTGTTTGTTTGTTTTTTTACCGGAATCCATGTTACCCACTGGAGAAGGGATAGACTACCCACTCCAGTATTCTTGGGCTTCCCTGGTGGCTCAGCTGGTAAAGAATACACCTGCAATGCGGGAGACCTGGGTTTGATCCTTGGGTTGGGAAGATCCCTTGGAGAAGGAAATGGCTACCCACTCCAGTAATCTGGCCTGGAGAATTCCATGGACTGTATAGTCCATGGGGTTGCAAAGAGTTGGACACGACTGAATGACTTAAATAAATAAGTAATAAATAATGTTACCTGCCTTCATGTCACCTAATTAAGGTCATTTCCAGTTGTCCGTTCTCAAACCACACTGTGGCCAACCTTCTTCCCAAGGTGCTGGGCTGGTCCTAGTGACACTGCACACACATACACCCATGCAGAGGAACCAGGTCATACAGATAGTGTCAGACTCGGGAATGCCCAAGAATGACTTTGCTGAAACACGGACATAGGTTTCAGGCAGACCCTGAAGTCTTCTACGAAAAGCAGCCTACTAGACACATGGCTCAGGGCCACCCAGCCTGAAAGGTCAGGCTGCAGGGGAAAGTGAGTGGGACAAGAGATGCCAGGACTCTAGGGGGAAAGAAAATAAATGATGGGAGCTTTGACTAGGGTGGTTGTAGTGGAAGTGATATGAAGTTTCACAAATTCTGGATGTGTTCCAAGTGGCACACATGGAACTAAGTGGCATGATGAAGAATAATGGATGTACCCGTTGAGTTCATGGGAGGCATGTGAGCTGGCGATATAAATCTGCTTTGTCATTATATAGATGGTATTAAAAATCATGAGTCTGAATAAGAGCACATGATGAGTGAGAGAAGAGAGAGGTGGGCATAAACAGGAAGGGAAGAGAAAACAGCCAGACATGTCTGGGCACTTAAAATGCTTTGAGATTTGGAAGGAGTTGAAGACATGCAAAGCAGACTGAGAGGTAGCAGCCAGTGTGTATAGTGAGTGATAAGGAAAAGGAAGGTGGATGATAGCTGGGAAACATGTTTGAAAGATAAGCAGAGGAAGAGAAGCTCACAGTTCATTTTTATCCACACCACCTTCATGGCTCATAAGAAGTGAGATTCATGTTGTTATGTCCTATTTTAAACTTTCACATTTAAAGTCTTCAGATGAGACCTGCGGAATGAGACAGATTAAAATTTCAGCTTAATGTAATTAAATTACATTGGTTACTGATAGAAATATAGTTCGAAACATAGTTTAAGACATGGTTTTCATTTTCCATCACTGATGTGTTATTTTGTCTTTTTAGCTAAATTCCTAAAGGCCAGTGTCTGTTCCATCTACTAAATCTCTGTATAACTATGCCAGTTATCCGGTGTTTCAGGCTTGGTAAACAAAAGCAAAGGAAATGGGCTGGAAGTATATGGCGAATGAAAATAGGATGATAAGAGATGTGGTTCAGGCTTAAATGTCGCTTCTGTGAAAGGCCTCATTTTGCATATTCAAAACTTACAAGGTTGATTTTATAGTTTCAAACTCTTCCTCAAGTTGACACTCTTCATAGACAAATGTGTAATCTTTTGAACCAAATGGATATAAAGGTAGAATAAAGGGCACTTTAAAAAATACATACTGACATTTCTCTATGTCTCTTGATACAAACTGGTTGTGTGCTGGTGCGGTGAAAAAAGATATGAATCAAAGAAAGAATCCTGCAACAGAAAGCTTTAGCATCAATGTGTATGTGGGGGGAAAAAAGGAATAAATTCAGTGGAGAACCAAAGACCAGCCAAATCTTTAGAGGAGAATTTATCAGACAACTTGCCTTAGGACATCTATTGGAATGCAATAGAGGAGAAGTTAAACTTCAGGGCTTGATAGCTAGACAGTTATGCTACAAAATAAAAATGTGTTCTTACTAATGGTACATTAAATTCATAATTCATTAGTAACTTTAAAGAAGAATATTCCACTGTGGTGTTTTCAGCTAACTTTTGCTTACATTATTTTTCTCTTGAAAGCCAATATATCCTTTTCTATAAATCTGAGGTTATTTTTAATTGCTAAAATTTAATTGTGCATAATCACTTGATTTGCATAGGTTGTAGTTAATTTTCAGTAATACAACATAAAATACTTTCTGTTTTTATAAGAAAAAAGCTTAAAAACAACAGTAATAGCAAAACGTGAATGGGAAAGTAGTACAATAAATTCTATTTTAAATGTTCAACGATAATATACAGCTTTACTAATTAATCAGATACAAATTATTATAACTTAAAAACTTTATTTTGTTTGAGTTTAATGTAGATATTCTCTTTTTCAATATAATTGGTCATTGGCTTCATGCTTGTTTAAAAAAAAAAGTGTTCTTTCTGCTTATTTGCAGGTTTTTTCAATTTATTTTATTGCAAGACCTTTTCAAAGTGAACAAAAAAGGCACAGACCTTGATATGAGAGAAATGTATTTATGAATGCTTTCATTAACTAAGATGTATGATGTACCAATGGGCTGTTCCCAACTTATTAATTTAAGTTTTGTTGCACAGAACTGTTTCTGAGCTTGTTGTTCAGAAACAGAAATTCCTGTTCCCATAGAAACAATGTTGTATATGATCCCATATCAACCCTCAAAAGCTTATTTAACCATAATGTAACTGAAATAATACTAAGAGTTTCTATATACTTTTGCCTGAGTCCAGATCTCTGAGGCCCTCTGGACCTGACAATCAAAGGAGCGAGATGTAAATGGCTTCATACAATTTGTCTGGAAGTATAGGGAGAAATTTCTCAAAGATGAATGAGGAGAGCAGGCCAAAGGCTTGTCCACTGGTTCTTGATTCAGTTCTCTTGGGAGGGTAGAATGCATAAAGAAGGGGATCTTGAAGAAGGGTAATCTGCTGGGAATTAAATGGGAATCTCAGTTATTTAAAAGTCTTAATTTTATGTGTACGCCTTTAACATTGGTATGATAGTGAGAAAAACAAAAGAAAAAAAATTGAATTTTTTGGAGTCAGTGCTGTTTAAAAAGCTGTGACCATGAAAGTTTAACCATTCTAGGTCTACTTCCGCAGTACAATGTGAGGGGATTTGATAAAATGTTTTCAAAGTCTTAAAAAAAAAAAAAAAAGTTTGATTTCTGCCATAGTAGTGTCTGCAATGAGTAAGATGTGGTGGGTATGGAACCATCAAATGGTCAGGTGACATCTTGACCCTTCCTATGTAATGTTTTGTGATATCATTATAGTGAATAAACACAGTTATATACATGATTATAGTTACCAAGAGTATCAAAATGGTACTTAGTAGAGCAATTCTCAGACTTGACTTATCATCAGAATCACTTGGGGAGCTTTTAAAAAGTTGGCATTCTTAGATCCCACCTCAAACTTAATTAAATCAGCATCTTTGTAAGTGCAGGACTTTCTCTTTGTAACGTAGTCTCTTTTGTAATTCTGATGACCATCTACATAAGGGACCATCATGATAGATGTCCTAAGTGAATTGAACTGAGAATTTAGCATAATTTACAGTTTTCATAACAAAGTTTTTGGATAGAGGAATCCTTGAAATTGGTTTGTTTTTCAGTATTATGATCTTTCTGAAGTCCTGTTTAAACATAAATCTACAGAGTAAACCATTTTCTCTTAAAGGTAAATTTCAGCTAAAAAGTCCTAATTCTTAAAACCTGGCATGATAGACTTTTCTTATTTAAATATTCATTGGGAATAGTCAGTGTTAAATTGTCCTTTCTTATAGATTATGAGCAAAGGGCATCAGCAAATCACAAAGTCTCACTTTAAAACAAAATAGTGGCTAAAATTTATTTATGACATGGAAAAATATTTGTGACATTGTGGCCACCTCTGAGCATAAATTTTATTTATACTTGGTATGCATCTTAACTTGATTTGTAAAACATCTCCAGGTAACTCATGGAAAGAACCTCTATTATATGTCCATTTGTGTACATGTTGTTTTTCCCTGTTCATACTACTCTATATAATATTATAAAATAAGTTTGAAAATGTATTTTGAAATATATTCATTTCAGTATTTAAGCACAGGGTTAATATTTCACGCTATTGGTAAATTAATTGTAGCCACTAATATTCAGTTATATTTTGATAATTGTGTTATTATTTTCCTGGTATATTAAATGTTTTCATTGAATGAACATTTTAGTTGATTGACTAACAGTGCAAATAGCACTTGACAGTGATATATTCAGATACCACAGTGTAATAAAGACAGTTTTCTAAGAATTGCATATAACAACCGTAGAATTTTTAAACCAAAGATTCTATTAAATTGTAAGGAATTCAGACTTTTGCTGGAGCTTATCACTTTGTTAATAACTTGATATCATTCTTTAAGTAGCCATCGAAATTTAAAAAATTAAAAAGTTTCTGCTGTTTTTCAGTCACTTTTATCAGTCCTTGTCACTCTTCCTACTTTGTACTGTGCTCTGTTCTACTCATGGTTTTCCCTGGTGGTTATCTTCTAACTCATCTGTGGGGTACTTTATTATTTCACAGAGTGGTGACTGCCCTGTGGATAGGTGTGCACAGGTGTTCTGAATGTTACCTCCTCATGTTACATGTCTCATGTCCATGTTTCCAAGGCACACTAAAAATGACATAGCTGAGGCCTCTAAAGCAGTGCTTAATGAAAGAGAATGAGGCGGTAGCACTATGATGAAGGTCTAAGCTGTGAGGGTCTAATTGGGTGTTGGCAGGATGAGATGTTGACAGGGTCTTCTTTTTGTACAGCTATATCCATGGCTGTGGAATCACAGGAAGGTCCTGAGTGTGTATTTTGGATTTGTGCTCAAATTTCAGAATGCCTCATTTGTGTATACCAGTGTCTCAGCTGTGGCAGACTTTGTAATGAATTAGTATTGGACTCAGAAATTGAGTTTCTGCCAGAGGATTCTGGCGGTGAACATTCTCCTATAACAACAGACAAATGATAGCAGTAGAAATGCCAAGGGACTTCACAATAGCATGTCTCAGGATTCAGTGTAATGGCTTAACTTCAACATAAAGATGATCAGGGTAAGAGCAGCTTATTGTTCCACACTGGTGAGTGATATGTTAGGTGCCACTATGTAAATGAAGATAATTACAAGACAGTGCCAAAATGTGTCCTCCATGAGAAAGTGTGCAGGTCTTAAATAGATTATTCTGCAATCATATGAAGTCTTTTTGGGGGCAACAAAATCCCCCTTCTATGAAATGTTTAATATCTTTTGAGACACTGGGAGAAGAGTGCCATTTTGAGCAAAAACCAATTGAGATTCCTCCAAGATTGCAAAGGATCTTCCCAGTGTGACCCTCAGAAATAAAGTTTAATTTCCAGTTTTAACTATCCATCTTTCTATAAGCATTTTTTTTCATATGCTTCCTTTCTGATAACAAGCCAAAATGATTAAAGAGGAGAAACATTAAATTGAAAAGTGTTTTTCTAAAAAATGTATGGTTAAACAGCTTACTGCTTTGGGCAGAAGCTTTATATATTAAAAAACAGCAACTTTTGGAAGAAATTTCAGCACATGCTTTGTCACAGGATAAGGTAACTAGGTTCTTAACAATCTTGTGGGCTATTTGCTTTTTAAAAGCATTTTCTCTTATAGAAAAAATGCTTCTGGAATGCAATGACATTACTTTTTCCAAAATATAATATTTCTTCTTAACGACCAGCCACATGGAGCTCACTCTGTGTGGAATTTTTTTTTCCCCAATAAGTTCTTCCTCACACTACTTTCATATATTTTATTGTGGATAATTCTTTTCAAAGGCAGATCATGACCAATGAAGTTTGTGATCTATACCAAATAGTGTGTAACATAATGAAAAACAAAAAGACTAAAAGCAACACTATCAGGCAACTGTTTGCTTGTCAGTAATTAAATGGCAGACTCTGAAAGAACAGGCCAGTCCTGTTAATAGTTTTATCTCTATTACTTAACAAAAAGTAAATACTTAATGAGTGAAATATCTGATACAGTGACTCATCCTATTAACTATTTTTCTTTTGAAACATCAATTTCTAATAAGGGAAGGAAAGCAAATTAAAATGAAGTATTTTTTTTCTATTTATAAAGACAAAAAAGGAATGATAATGCACAGTGTTGTTGAATCTGATGGATGGGTGATCTCATACACTGTGGTGGGATTGTAAATGGGTACCGCCATTCTGGGGAAACATGATCATGTGTGTCAAAATTTGCTATCTGAGTGTCATTTGACCCCAAAATTAAACTTCTGTGAGATAATCTAAAGGCTGAGTTAGGAGGAAGCTCATAGCAGTGTTACTTAAAATTGAAAAACTTGGAAAAGTGTAAATATCAATCAGAGGAGAATTATATTAAATAAACCTTCTAAGGATTGGAAATAACGATGTGCTTTGCTGAATTTGAATTTTAAAAAAAAATTACAAACAGCTGTATCATCTTTCCCTAAATAAATTATTCTTTCACATAGAGTACTTTAGGTGTACATGGATGTTAGTAAATATCAGAGAGGTTTTAATAGAATTCTAATTTTGTAAGTAACTGAATCTAGAGCATGAAAAATACTTACATTTTTATGTTAACAAATTTTTAAACTGGAGTGACAAAAATACCCATGTGTGTAGATTATTTTTCTAGACCTATGATTAAAAGGCAGATTAGAGAGTGATTTCCTTTTCTACCTAAACAATCTTCCTAAGATAATTGAAGGACTTTCATTGAAGCAAGTGAAATAAAGCTTTTATGATAATAGTAATTTTTTTTTTTTTTAGATTTTAACTTTAAATAAAATGAAAGAGATGATGTGGAAAAGTCTTAGGTAAAAATTTTTAATATAACTTGATAAAGGAAAAGAAGTCTTACTAATGCTAATTTCAGTGTATAGATCACAAGTCAATCCTCCAGAGTCATCATATGAAGGTTTGAAGGGTACTCACCATATGTAAGGCACTGTGACTCTTCCTGTAGGGAATGCTAGGTGTCTTCCCTTAGTGTACAAGTTACATTTTAAATATCTGAAGCCAGCTGAGCATTTCATGTGTTTTACAAGTTTAGAAATATCTAAAGAAGCATTCTTTTCAATTAAATATCTTTTGAGCGATTGGGTGCATTTTACTGTACTGTGTATTCTTGGAAACATAAAGATTATTTAGAAACAGTTCCATCCATTAAGGAGCTTACAGTACCAGATATTGAGGGTAATGTAATGTATTCACCTAACAAGATTGTCAGAGGAGTTAGATTTTTGAATAGAAATGCTCCTTTTGCTAAAGCAAGGTGCAGAGACTTATTCCATGACCTTGGATTTCATGTATGCCTTCAATAAGTGACCCAAACTTTGGGCCATTGACCAGAGTTTGCTGGAGAAACATTGTTTTCTCTTAGCCTTCCTAGTCTTAAGTCTCACTGTAGTCATGGAACTAAGCTAACGAGTGAAAGCAAAACACAGAGGCATAGTTACCTTTAGGAACTTCATTTCTTATCATTTCCTACAAGCAGGGAATCATTCTGGGCCCTCCTATCTTCTGGTTCTTGAACTCTGGTTTTTACCAAAGTGCTATTTCCTATATGTATATTTATATATTTTTTATTTATGCATAAGCTTTTATGAGTCATTATTACAGACAAATATAAGAAATTATTTTTAAATCAGAGGTATAGTGTAACGTCTTTGATAACATTAAATTTTAAAATCTCAGGGAGCTTAAGAAAAATTTTAGGGCCAAAGCCCAGACAAAGTATGTGCATGCTCAATTAGGTCCGACTCTTTGCGACCCCATGGACTGTAGCCCACCAGGCTCCTCTGTCCATGGGATTTTCCTGGTAAAAACTGGAGTGGGTTGCCAGGGGATCTTCCCAACCCAGGGATCAAACCCACATCCCTTGTGTCTCCTGCATTGGTAGGTAGGCTGTTTACCATTGCACCATGCCCTAAAAGCCAAGAAGACCTGATAAAAATTATATGGAGTTATAGTTATTGATGTATTAAGGTGATGACTGTTATCACCATTAGTTTATATTTTATTTTCTTCTAAAGATCAATTTTATGCCTATTTTAATGTTAACGACTACAGTTCCACTGCTAATGAAAATCTAACCTAAACTTGGTATAGCTGGAACTCAGAATGGAAATACCCTCGCAAAATGGTTTCCTCTCTAAGATGAATTTGCCCAAGATCCTTAAAATCTATCTCTCTGAATTAGCTTCATAATGTATTACACAGGTATATATGTGTTTCATAATTTGCACTGTGGTTAACATAGCCTAAAATCATAAAATTCCAACTACTTTTTAATATGAATATATTCCTTCTTCCATTCATTTGATCAACACTTTTTGAATAATCACAATCTTTCATCAGCAGTTGGCTATCAGTGACAAGCATTTCCTCTTTCCAGGGAGTCTTGTGTTTCACTCTTTTGATTGCCCTGCAAGACTAGTAACCTGTAAACTGATGGGAAGAAGGCATCTCTCCAGAGTTCATTATTGGTAGGGATAAGGCCATACAGAAACTTGGAATGGAGCTGGGATTAGAACTTGGAATTTCTGTGGCCTCTTTGGCAACTCTGCCACTTTGTTTCTAAGGACACTGTAATTTTAGCTGTAGGGGTTTTCCATTGGAGCTTCTGAACCCAC
The DNA here is from genome assembly GCF_001704415.2 of Capra hircus. Classification (NCBI taxonomy): domain Eukaryota; kingdom Metazoa; phylum Chordata; class Mammalia; order Artiodactyla; family Bovidae; genus Capra; species Capra hircus. The sequence continues at coordinate 66,278,736 of NC_030811.1, forward strand.
TGGGTCTGCAGGTGAACTAATCAAGGCTTCTCTCTTCTCAAATGGTTTTGCTGTCACCTCTCTCTTCTCCTCTGGGACTGGCCTAGTTAGCTTCTGGGTTAGTTTAGAGGCTCTCTGCCTCAAGGCTCTTTCCTTTAGATCTCCTGTAGCATTTCCTCCCCTTGGTGCCAAGCAGGGTCAAAATCTTTGCCTCGGGGTTCCTGGCTACTGATCCTCTTCCTTGCTGAGGGAAGGGTAAATAGAGAACAAGTTTTGCATTTTTCTTATCTGTGTCTTAGTGCAGGAAGTTAAGATAGAAACTCTAAAAGGAACTTTTCTCTGCTTTGCTTGGTCTGGCTGTTTTGAAAATGTGCTTACTTACTTGTCCTATGGGTGGTCCAGATCATCCTTTTGCAGTGCCTTTTGCAGTGGTCTCATGACCATTCTTTCTCATAGAAAAGCTGCCCAAGTCTTCAACTCACTCCCTTAACTAACCTGTAAAATACAGTTAAGAGGACTTCATTACGTATTAGGACTGAAGCACATTTCCTCTGATAAGATGAATAGTATTTATCTTTCAGTGAAAAACTTGGTGTTAAAAAAAAAAAAAAAATCCTTTTCTGAAATACTTTTCTAGCTAAGGTTGCCAGATTTAGCAAGTAAAACTACAGATAAATTCAAATTTAACGAGGCATTCTCTATTTTATCTGGCAATCCTACTTCTGAATCCATGAGAACATAGTACCTACTGTTTTATGCTTGTTCTATGTTTGGTTGTGACAGATAATTTAAAAATTTTTTCATCTTAAAATTTTTTTTTTCCCTCTGTAACCAACATCCTGAATTGAGTGCTTATTAGCTTTAAAGTCACTGTCTTTTAGGGCGAGTAAATTCCCTTTAGTATACAATTTATATAGCTGATTCTTCTCATGAAAAGTAAGGAAAATAAAAATAATTTGAATTGGATCTTGGAATTCTTTATGTTGTTCTACTTGGCATAACTAATGATACTGCTAGGACTCAGAATTTATTTCGTTCTATTACCCCAAGCAGTTTTTTTCTTGTATCTTTTACTGTATAAAAGTCTTTTCAATGAGATACTCTTCCTGACCACCCCTTGTGGAAAAGACAAGAGCTTCAAAGTCAGCCAGATAGGTTTTCAAATCTCTTATGCCGTTTCAAGTGTGTGTGAAACAGCTTGGGCATATAACCTGACTACTTGGAGTGAGCTTCAGTTTACATAGCTATGATAAAGAAGAGTGTTAGAGAAGGAAGTGAGATAGTGTGAGCTAGGGTTTGTAATTGTAGCTAGCATGTGATGAGTACCGAAGAAGCATTTATTCTTCCTCTCTTCCTTTTTGTTATGACTGAGCCCCTAGAGCTACTTTTTTGTACTTCCTTTCAATGGCATTCAGCTCCTCCCTGCTTTGCACTGTACTTATATTGAATATAGTTTTATCTTGCCTACTATACTAAAATATCCTTGAGGGCAGGTGATTGGGAACACAGGGTGCATTGTGTATGTGTATGCAGATGTGGTGATGCAGACCTGGAGGAGGAGAGCTTAACAGTACGTTCATAGCATTATAAACCCTTTCACTCAGCCTCAGAGAGAGAACTTTCAAAAATATAATAGAACACGAAGTTGATAAGATATTCTTCCCATCCAGTGGGGCATTTTTCTGCTTGAATAGATTTCCCAGAACTAAATCCTGAAAGATGATGCTGTGGAAGTGCTGCACTCAATATGCCAGCGAATTTGGAAAACTCAGCAGTGGCCATAGGACTGGAAAAGGTCAGTTTTCATTCCAATTCCAAAGAAAGGAAATGCAAAAGAATGCTCAAACTATCGCACAATTGCACTCATCTCACATGCTAGTAAAGTAATGCTCAAAATTCTCCAAGCCAGGCTTCAGCAATACGTGAACTTCCTGATGTTCAAGCTGGCTTTAGAAAAGGCAGAGGAACCAGAGATCAAATTGCCAACATCTGCTGGATCATGGAAAAAGCAAGAGAGTTCCAGAAAAACATCTATTTCTGCTTTATTGACTATGCCAAAGCCTTTGACTGTGTGGCTCACAATAAACTGTGGAAAATTCTGAAAGAGATGGGAATACCAGACCACCTGACCTGCCTCTTGAGAAATCTGTATGCAGGTCAGGAAGCAACAGTTAGAACTGGACATGGAACAACAGACTGCTTCCAAATAGGAAAAGGACTACGTCAAGGCTGTATATTGTCACCCTGCTTATTTAACTTATATGCAGAGTACATCATGAGAAACGCTGGACTGGAAGAAACACAAGCTGGAATCAAGATTGCTGGGAGAAATATCAATCACCTCAGATATGCAGATGACACCACCCTTATGGCAGAAAGTGAAGAGGAACTAAAAAGCCTCTTGATGAAAGTGAAAGAGGAGAGTGAAAAAGTTGGCTTAAAGCTCAACATTCAGAAAACGAAGATCATGGCATCTGGTCCCATCACTTCATGGGAAATAGATGGGGAAACGGTGGAAACAGTGTCAGACTTTTTGGGGGGAGCTCCAAAATCACTGCAGATGGTGACTACAGCCATGAAATTAAAAGACGCTTACTCCTTGAAAGAAAAGTTATGAGCAACCTAGATAGTATATTCAAAAGCAGAGACATTACTTTGCTGACTTTTGCTGACTAAGGTCCGTCTAGCCAAGGCTATGGTTTTTCCAGTAGTTATGTATGGATGTGAGAGTTGGACTGTGAAGAAGGCTGAGCGCCGAAGAATTGATGCTTTTGAACTGTGGTGTTGGAGAAGACTCTTAGAATCCCTAGGACTGCAAGGAATCCAGCCAGTCCATTCTGAAGGAGATCAACCCTGGGATTTCTTTGGAAGGAATGATGCTGAAGCTGAGACTCCAGTACTTTGGCCACCTCATACGAAGAGTTGACTCATTGGAAAAGACTCTGATGCTTGGAGGAATTGGGGGCAGGAGAAGAAGGGGACAACAGAGGATGAGATGGCAGGATGGCATCACAGACTTGATGAACATGAGTCTGAGTGAACTCTGGGAGATGGTGATGGACAGGAAGGCCTGGCGTGCTGTGATTCATGGGGTCGCAAAGAGTTGGACACGACTGAGCCACAGAACTGAACTGAACTGAACTGAAATAAGTATTAAACTAACGTTTCAGGAATTTCAGTGTGCCAAGTCCATTAGTTCAAACACATACATATCTATTTAACATTTCGCAAAATTCCTATAAAGGTAAAAACCAGGAGTCTGTCACAGTTAACCAGTACTTAAGTATGAAATAACTAATACCGCTGGGGGAGTTATATGATTTCAAAAGTCATCACTTGAAATCACACTACTGTATACTTTAAAATATTTTTGAATGCATTATCTTCTCTGATTTGAAAATCACCTATAGGCAAAGGTAAATATTATTAACTGAATTTGTAAATGAAACAATTAAGGCTTGTTGTGACGTTAAGTAATCCAAGTTCAATGGCGAATAAAAGGCAAAAAGATAGCATCTGAAATTGAGTCAATACCATACATCATATACTTTCTTTCCTAACTGCAAATGGAAGGTTTGCTTTTGTTTTTTTTTGGCTGTCTTTTAAAAACTGAAGATGGGAATACCAGACCTCCTTATCTGCCTCCTGAGAAATCTGTATGCAGGTCAAGAAGAAACAGTGAGAACTGGACATGAAACAACAGACTGGTTCCAGATTGGAAAAGGAGCATGTCAAAGCTGTATATTGTCACCCTGCTTTTTTATTAACTTATATGCAGAGTACATCATGCGAAATGCCAGGCTGGAAGAAACACAAGCTGGAATCAAGATTGGTGGGAGACATATCAATTACCTCAGACAGGCAGATGACGCCATCCTTATGGCAGAAAATGAAGAGGAACTAAAGAGCTTCTTGAAAGTGAAAGAGAAGAGTGAAAAAGCTAGCTTAAAACTCAGTATTCAGAAAATGAAGATCATGGCATCTGGTCCCATCACTTCACAGCAAATAGATGGAGAAGCAATGGAAACAGTGACAGAGTTTATTTTCTTGGGCACCAAAATCACTGTAAAAGGTGACTGCAGCCATGAAATTAAAAGATGCCTGCTTTTTGGAAGAAAAGTTATGACAAGCCTAGACAGCATATTAAGAAGCAGAGACATTACTTTGCCGACAAAGGTCTGTATAGTCAGTTATGGTTTTTCCAGCAGTCATGTATGGATGTGAGAGTTGGACTATAAAGAAAGCTGAGTGCCAAAGAATGGATGCTTTTGAACTGTGGTGTTGAAAACTCTTGAGAGTCCCTTAGACTGCAAGAATATCAAAGCAGTCAATCCTATAGGAAATCAGTCCTGAATATTCACTGAAAGGACTGATGCTGAAGCTAAAGCTCCAATACTTTGGCCACCTGATGTGAAGAACTGACTCCTTGGAAAAGACCCTGATGCTGGAAAAGATTGAAGGCAGGAGAAGAAGGGGACAACAGGATGAGATGGTTGGATGGCATCACCGACTCAATGGACATGAGTTTGAGCAAGCTCCGAGAGTTGTTGGTTGACAGGGAGGCCTGGCATGTTGCACTCCATGGGGTTGCAAAGAGTTACACAAGACTGAGCGACTGAACTTAAGTGAACTGAAAATCTGAAGATAACTGTTAGGATGCATAATAACGTTACATATATTTTAAGTGACGCATTCTCTTCTACTTGATATAATTTAAATTTCCATGGCTTTTGGCCAGGTTAAGAATTTTAAAAGATTCTGATTGAGTAGGATAATACTAAGTTAGAGCAGTGGAAAAGTACACAGCCCTTTATTCACTTCTGGAGGCAACATTCTAGAAGATAGCCATGTATCTACATGTCATCAGTATATGTAGAAGCACATACTCTAACATCTTCAATATCTGGTTTTACTCTATAGTCTATATTTCTCAGAACAATGACAGAAAAGCTTCCTGACTTTTGCTTCTCTGACAGTTCCAATTTTTTTTCATTCTTAGTAGATAACTACACTTCCTTATTTTTTGAGTTCATTGAGACCATCCAGGATGAACTCTTTCTGCCTCTGCAAGTAAATTATCTCTCATCTGTGTTCTTCAGTCAGTCTCAGGGGATAATGCATTTCTTCTCCCCAGAGACTATCACCTTTATCTGCTCCATGATTGAGCCTGTCTCCTCCAGTGATATTCTCTAATCTTTGTTATAGCTTCTGCTGCTGCTGCTGCTGCTGCTGCTAAGTCGCTTCACTCATGTCCGAGTCTGTGCAACCCCAGAGATGGCAGCCCACCAGGCTCCCCTTTCCCTGGGATTCTCCAGGCAAGAACAGTGGAGTGGGTTGCCATTTCCTTCTCCAATGCATGAAAGTGAAATGTGAAAGTGAAGTCGCTCAGTCGTGTCTGACTCCTAGCGACCCCATGGACTGCAGCCCACAGGCTTCTCCGTCCATGGGATTTTCCAGGCAAGAGTACTGGAGTGGGGTGCCATGGCCTTCTCCGCTCATTATTGAGTTTTGTTTATTTGAAACAAACAGCAAACAAACAAGACCTCTGAAACTAGAGTTCTTTGTCTTGGTCTTCACAAAATGTATCAGAAGAATTACTTGCACTCATGACCATGGTTTTTTCCCATTGATTTCCCAACAACTCACCGAATCTAACTTCTGCTTTAATGCTTATGGGAACTGATATCTGATAGGTCACATGCACACTATCAGATCAACAAGGAGTTTCATCATTCCTTAGCTTCTTAGAAGTTTTGGTTTCAGAACATAATTTTCTCCCTTCAAAATTCTTTTCTTTTTGTTCTTTCCTCTTTTATTTCTTCCAGCTTCTTTGAGATATAACAACTCAACTTCCTTGAATTGACATCACAGTCCTTTTATTTAAATATATAACAGCTTTGGTAAAATATAATTTGCATGCTATAAAATTTACCCTTTTAAAGTGTACGGTTTAAGTGACTTTTGGTATATTCACAAAGTTGTGCAACAATCACCACTGTCTAAATCTAGAATATTTTCATAACCACAAAAAGAAACCCCATACTCATTAGCAGTGGCTCCCCATTCTCCTCTTCCCCCAAGCCCTGGCAACCACTAATTTACATTTTGTCTCTATGGATTTGCCTAATCTGGACATTTCATATAAATGAATCCTGCAATGTATAGTCTTTGTGACTTTCCTCACTTAGCATAATGTTTTCAAGGTTCATCCATGTTTTGGAAAACTTTTATTGGATAGACTGAATTTTGTTTATACATTCATCCAATAAAGGGCATTTGGTTTTATTCCATCTTTTGGTTCTTATAAATAAAACTGTTATGTACAACTGTTTGTATGAACATAAGTTTTCATTTCTCTTGGGTATATACCTAGTTATAGAATTATTCAGTCTTATGGTAATTCTGTGTTCAACATTTTGTAGATAGCTTCTTGATTTATATCACTGTGCTCTCCTTACCGTTTATTGCCTTCCTTTTTCACTATTTTCTCATCTTCTTTAGACAAAATGTGATATTCCCCAAGTTTTGCACCTGGCTTTTCCTCTCTCTTCATTCTCTTTTCCAGCAGTCTAATGGTCTCCTTTTGTCTTCACTACCATCTCTCTCTTACTTTTAGGAATCTGCTGTCAGCTTGATCACTGTCAGCATTAGCGCTCAACATTATGAATCAACTAAAGAAATCTTCACTTGGTTATTCTGCCAGCAGTCAACCAGCTTCATCTTCTTTCCAAAGCCTGTGTTTCATATTTGCTTTTCCCCCTTTTCCAATAGGGACACAGCTATACTTGATCCTTGACTCAAACATTTGAAGTCATCATCTACCTCCTTACCTTTTATCTTGAACCCAGTTACTAGATTCTGCTATTTTTTTACAGTTTCTCTAATAATTCTTGTTTTCAACTAAAATGTTTCTTATTAATTTTACTGTCTCTTATAGGTGGGTAGAGTAAAGAATCTGTCTGCCAATGCAGTATATGTGAGTTCGATCCCTGGGTTGGAAAGGTCCCCTGGCATGGGAAATGGCAACCGACTCCACAGTTCTTGCCTAGAAAATTCCATGGACAGAGGAGCCTGGCAAGCTATAGTCCAGGGGTTCGCCAAGAGTTAGACACAACTGAGCACGTATACCTTTTAATTGGTCTTTCTACCTTGTATCTTTCTTTACTCTCTTTATCACTTCTCATCTCCCTTCAATCCATGACTTCAGTACTGTCCTTGGCCAAGCACATCCCATCATTTCCAGATTCAGCAACATTTGCCCTTACCTGCTAAATATATCAAGTCTCTTTGCTGATTATTGTTTAGTTATACTCATTAATGAGTTCCAGTAAATCTTCCCATGAGGTAACACTACTAAATTAAGCACATGTTCTATCCACATGCAATTATTTTATTTTTACTGTGTATGACCCTACATGTTCTTTGCTTCTGTTAAATGTGGTCACCTTCTGTCATCTCCAAAAGATGAACTGTCTGTCGTGTAAGTTCAGCCCAAATGTCGTATATCCATAAATTGTATCTAATCTCCCCAACTGAAAATAATCTCTTCTACTTAACGAACTCCTGAAATGTTTTAAAAACCCTTTCTATGGCTTTTGATATTACAGTACATGTTTACTATTATTAGGCTGTAAGCTCTTTGATGGTAGAAACAATGACACATCAAATGTTACCTCTGCAAGCATGCAATGCTTATTAGTTATTTGCTTTGTACCTGGGACACAATTGCAATTTTTTTTGAATGACAAGCAATTGTTGATGTATTTTATTCTTACAGATATTTTCCTAAATGCTGCCTCTTTTGCAGTGTTACTTTTAAATTGCAAAGGGAATCCAGAATATGGTATTCAGGTATTACACTATAATTTAGTAGCATGTATTTTCAGTTCATCTCTAATATGGAATTTGAAATTATAACAGTATAGCAGTAATGAGTCTTCAATCCATATCCAAACAAAAGATGATATTAGTCTTATAATGAGAAAAAAGAAATGTGATGGTATGGGAGAATGAAAGTAAATCCAAATTCATTTAGAAAAAATAAAATATTTTATAGCAGAGAGAGAAATAACTGAAAGAATACACATAAACTGTTGTAGTTCCTGGAACATGTACCATGAAAAAGAGATGTTGCGAAACTATTTTAATAAAATTAGTTCCAATTCATCTTTACCTTTCATATTTGAGAATTTAGACAGACTTCTAATATATGAACAAGAATTACATTTAGTATTGCTGTAGGTTATATTAGTGTATCGTGTGTGTTTCAATAGCCATTTATTATCATTAGCAGCAGAATAAAGAAGGAAATAGGGATATGAATACCACATAACTTGGTATTGTTTACTGCAGCCTGTGGAATGCTGGCTCAGAGGAAAAGAATGCGTTCATTCCACTAAACTGAGTGTACGATTTGAGACCTGAAAAAACAAAGCCTGTCTTAGCCATGAGTTACTATTAACTTACAGATTTATTTTATGCAAGGGTATCTCAGCTTATCTGGGAGTTTGGAGCCATACTGGTATATACTGTGTATTGGGTTGGGGCCTGAACCTTAAGGACTTTGTTGGAACTTTGGAGGATGACTTGTGGATCCATTCCATAACATATTCAATACTTTATTTTTCTCCTTTTTGAATCCACATCATGAATGCTAAGCTAATATAGCCTGACATTTGATTGGTAAATAGGATGCTGTACAATTAATACTCACCCTTATTAAATAACATAAAATAAATGATTGTAGCTTCTCAGTTTGGCCTTCATAGTGGTCCACAACATAAACATAACATATCCACACATTTATTCTTTAACTTTATTTAAAATATACTGTAACACAGAAATAAAATTATTTTAAAAATGTATTTTCTAGTAATTAGCTTTTTTTTTCCCAACAAACTTAGTCTAATTATGTATCAGACATGATAAAATGAAAGGTCAATTGCTACAGATACATAATTTCACTCTGAGAGATTGCTGTTTGAAAATAGGTTATGACAATTAGATGATTAATTTTCTTCTATTAAATAGCATTATGAGACTTCAGATTACATTTATCAGTATATTCTCTTTAGTAGGGACATAATGGGAGGAAAGGCTGAACAGAATTGGAATTTGTCTCCTTTGTGGAAGGACCTGAATCTACTCATTATCAACTACACTTGTGAAAATAATTTAAAAATGAAATTGTTTGAAAACTTACTATATGCCGAGTATTCAAAGTAACATGTTAAAAATGTCATATGTTAAAGGTTAAAATATGTGAGTGTGAGGAGCAAAATTCTGGATATCCTACTGGCAAAATTTTTTTGGTTCTGGTTATCTGCAAAGTATACACCCCTTGTCAGTTTAAGTAGGGAGTGCCTGTGTAAACATTCTTGTTTCGCCTGTTCCACATAATCGTTTCTTGTATCATATTTCTTCTGACCTCGCTATCTGAAACCAATTACAGGAGATCCATTTGGGCTGCATCTATTTTCATAAGAAGCCTAGGCAGCAGTGTTTTTCTCAGAGATGAATATCAACATCAAATATGCTTCTGAGTGCTTTGTTATTTATGTTTCAGAGAGATTTTGTAGCCTTCAGCTCTCAAGAATGTGTCACGCTGTGCTGTTTATACATTGAAGATATTAATGGGCCTAGATGTCATTTTTCATTTTAACGTCTCAAATGCAACAGGCTGATAGGTTAAGCATTCCTATTTTTATGAGGAGAGATATGAGCGATGTCTGTTTTTTCCAAAATATACATATATTTACTTTGAAAAAAAAGAAGTTATTTATAAACGTGAGAGTACTTAACATTTTTGGTTTCACTGGGTGTTTCTAAGCTATTCTCAAACACTTTACTCCTGGCAAAAGTTGTCAGTGTTCTTCAAGAACTAAAAAAAAATATTGATCTGGCAGGTCACAAAGTTTTTTTACTCTTAATTCTCATAATGACACACTCATTAGAATTACTCTTTGTCTAAGTGATTCCTAACTAACTAAAGTTATTACTATTTTATAAGGGTGACATGCTTCAACTTTGCTTCACAAATTTTTCGTTTGTTTGAAATTACACAGTAACTATTAGCAATGATATTTGCAATAAACATTTATAAGAAAATGCAGTGAATTCTGGAAAACATATACATCCCCACACTTCTGCAGCTTAACAAAAAGTATGCCTTTATTATAAAGATTTTAATTTGATTCTGATTTTTAAAATGTCCTATCTTTTTTTAGCTTTGCTAAAGTTAGATAACTACATTAAATGAAGTCCACCCTTAATTCAAAACAAATGTGTTTTCGGAAACTAGATAGGGCTTGACTTCATTGGAAACCTTTCTTGTTATTTATTTGCATCAAACTCAGTTATTATTAAAGGAATTTTTGCCAGCATCTTTGCCTTTTATTCTAAATTATTATTGTTATTTTTTTGTTTCACAAAGGGTGATTATATAAATACCTAAATGGCTCACAGAACTTAATGAATAGCTCTTTTCTATTTATCAATTAAAGTGGACAAGCAATTTTAAAATTAATATTCTATATAATTTGACACCTAACCCCATATATTGAAGGCAATATTTTATCTCATAATCTTTCATTATTTGAATAGCTACAATAATAAACTACAAAGATAAACTAAATATCTTTGAACATTTGTTTATTGACTTCAGTCCTAAAATGTTATCCAGAATACTGGAATTAAAAATATCATGTGATGCCTGCAGTTAGAATGCAAACTGCCAAAGATTTCAGCTTATGAGTTTTAAATCATTCCGATCTCTTGGAATTGTTTTTGTCCTCCCATCTCTTATATTTACTATAGCAGTCTCTACTACTACTAAAAGAATGCTGATATAAGCAAGTAGTTCTTTTTCATAAGAGTTTGTATTGAAAGATGATTCTTTACTATTTTAAAGATAAGTATAAATGCATATGAAACCAAGGTACTTTAAAAGTAGAAGCATGTTTTAGCTAGCTATTTTGTGTATTCCATTTTTATTATGATTCCTTTATTTTTTTTTATAACATTTTCAGGTATCTATTATGCTGCCTTCCTATTATAATATGATTCTGGAATAGTGGATAATATTAAATTATTTCAACTCCTCTGAATACAACTCAAGTAGTCATTTTGATGTGATGCATTTAGATCATACATATGTCATCTGTTTCTTGTGCTCAGACTGGCAGAAATGTCAGCACCATCAATTAATGAATGAGATTAAATTAGTACAATGCAAATAATATAGCAGGAATATATATAGTTTCCACTAAGTTATTACTCTTTTTATTTATTTATTTTTATTTTTTATTTTTATGATGTACATTTTAATTAGTAATATTTTCATGACATGTAATTCTAAAATATCTACTTTAATGTATTTCTATAGGCACTGGGTATTATGTATTCTGTTGGGTTCCATGTTTAGATTGAGTTGAATGAATACAATGCAAGTTTGTGAAGGAGATAGCCTTCTAGATTTGAGAGACAAACGCCTTAGCTTTTGCCAGACTCTGCTACTGCTTTGTGACTTCAGTCATATTATTGTAATATTGGTTTTTCAGTTGCCTGTCTACAAAATGTGAAAGCTGGGCTTAACAATTTCTGAAGTTTTGTCCAGTTTTAGATTCTTCAGTAATTTTATTAGTAAAAACTTGTCAAGTGATTAGAATTTTACAATAGTTTAGAGCTCCATCGGGTATTGGTAGAACATGTAATGATATTTAAGTCAAGGTTGATGGAAACACTTAGCCCTAAAAACAATATTGTTGTTATTCAGTTGCTAAGTCATGTCCAGCTATTTGCAACCCCATGGACTGTAGCACACCAGGTTTCCCTGTCTACTCGCTCCTGAAGTTTGCTCAAACCCATGTCCATTGAGTCAGTGATGCCATTCAACCATATACATTCTGTGATCATTCCATTCAAAATGAAAGTGAAAGTGTTAGCTCCTCAGTGGTGTCCAACTCTGCAGCCCCATGGACTGTAGCCTACCAGGCTCCTCTTTCCATGGGATTCTCCAGGCAAAAATACTGATGTGGGTAGCCATTCTGTTCTCCAGGGAATCTTCCCAACCCACAATCACACCCAGGTCTCCCATACTGCAGGCAGATTCTTTACCATCTGAGCCACCAAACACAGATTCAAATTATAAGGAGATTATATAGTTTCCCTTTTAAGTTCTGGTAAACACATATGGTCTCTTTGCAGGTTTAAAAAAAAGAAGTGATTTATTATGATGTCAGAGCTGTCCTTTCCTTTACTTATTGTTCTTCTTTACCAGAGTTTTACTCATTGCCTCTGACAGTTCCTTTGACAACACAGAGACACACTAGAATGCACTCTGACCTGGAAGCAGGAGACCTTGGGAGCACATGATTACTCTAGGCCTCATTTCTCTCATTTGCTAAAATGAGGGAGTCAGATTGGATGACTTGTAATATCGCTTTTAGTCCTAGTCATTCATGATTCCGGGATTGTGAACTATATTCATTACAAAGTCTTTAAGAATAAGCAATGGCACCCCACTCCAATACTCTTGCCTGGAAAATCCCATGGATGGAGGAGCCTGGTAGGCTGCAATCCATGGATGGGGTTGCAAAGAGTCAGACACGAATGAGCGACTTGATTTAAGAATAATATGTATGTGTTGCTGTGTCTGTGGAATTAAATATAAACTATATAAAGCTGTTTATATATATATATATACACACACACAAAATAAACTAATAAATTAAAAATGGAACTTCTAGGAAAAAAAATTAGGCAAACTGTGTGTGACTTTTGGCATTAAAGGGAAAAATAGTTGATTTTTTGATCTTGAGAATTTCATATAGATGTAGCCTAAATCACACTATATTAATTTCCATTTGAAAAGTAACAGTTGTCTTTTTTTTTAAATGAACTTCCGTTAAAGAAAGAAAGAAAGCTATATTATACAGGATATCAAACTGAAATTTTTTAAACTGAATTTTGTGATAATGAAGTATTTATGGAATTTTTCTTTGATATTTTTTCCAGCTGAACTTTATAATAAAACTGCCTGAGATCACTGGAATGTGCTAGCCTTAGAAATATTTAGGCTGACTTGTAATTACTTGAAAATTTAAAAAAACAATTGAAGTTGTTGTGAATGAGTGAGTGTGTCTCCGAATGTGAAAAGTGTGCTTGACAAACTGTGCCAGATCCTGCTAAGGGAAGGCAAATCAGTGTTGTTAGGAGATGTGCAGGGGCATTCAGTTTGTTTACTTTGGTTTCTATGTCTGCCTGCCTTCTCAGAAAACTTGCTTGGAGCCAGACTGTAGCAGCCCTCTCTCTGTCTTTTCATAATTGATCAGGGGATGACTGCCTTCCCTGAGGGTTAAGACGTGGCAACTTTTTCTGTTTGCTCAGCATCTCAATGCAGTAGTTCAAACATTGTTCACACCAGCTGGCAGTGTAATGCCATATGCACATCTTGTCAAAGCAACTGTTGTCATGGATACTAGAAACTCTCTTAAAAACCAGCTCATTGATTCCAATCAAATTTGTACTTTTTATAAGCTTAGAATCTGAATTATTATAGAAGAATATTGATCTAAGATATTTTTCCCATCAGGAAAAATTTACCTAGTACCTTAAAACAGTGAATAACCAAGTAGGGTAATGATTTATTTTAGTTTTATGTGTTGAAAAATTTCATCATCTAGTGTTCGTTGGACTCAGTTGTTGAGAAAAACAATGAGTTTTTAGAGGATCTCAAAAGTTTTTTTTTTTTAATTAGTTTACACTGCTACCTTTAAAATATCTCAATATGTATTTTGTATGACATTAGTTTTTATATGATAAATTTATAAGGTCCAATCACCAAGCTGTCCCTCCTCTAATAAATGATATGCTTACATAAATTCCTTATGTTAAGTTTTATCTTCCTGAGTGGGACAGAAAACATAAAAATAAATGAAAACATCTTCTATTTTGATTGGTATTCTGTCACACATAGAAACAAACCTGATTGGTTGAGTGGTAATTTCTTTGTTCTCTGATTTTGCTAAGAATGCAAATGAAAACCACTCAATTTTATTTGGTATTAAAACTGCACTTTATTTTGTCAAAGGAGAGGTTTCCCCTTGAATTGTAAGTACAAAAAAGTGTTTTTAATCTTTAGTGAAAATCCTTATTAATTCACTTTCAAGATAATCTGATGTTGATTTGTCAAATTTAATTACAGCTTCCGGTAACACTTGAAGTCTACTGCTTATGCTTCAAAATTGTAATATGAAAATGCAAATTGAATGATAATTTAAAAGGGACTGGGCATTTTGGTTGAACACTCGAGGACAAGTTCTATGTGGAAATGAGGTTGTTGATGCGGTTTATGATTTCTTTCTCTTTAAGCACTTTAAACAGATTAACTTTATTTTTTTCAGGATTACATTTATCTCTATTATTTTAAATAAAGTTGTATAATGTGTGTTATGTGATTTTTTCACATTAGAAGAAAACTAATATTTAATAATTCTCTAGAAAGGGAGGATGGTGGGGGTGGGATTGCCATACATTGAAGTTTATTACTATTGACCAAAGAATAACTGATAATTTACCTTTCAAAAAATATTTAGATATTGCTCACTTTTCACTTCTAGGCTCTCCAAGCAGCAAGACAACTTCTCTTACAGCAGCAGACAAGTGGATTGAAATCTCCCAAGAGCAGTGATAAACAGAGACCACTGCAGGTTAGTAAAGCAGCACTCCTATCCTTGAGGTCTTACTTTAAAACATGTCTGTAATGATAATAGATATGCAGACCCAGTTGTATACATACAGAAAATTATTACATTTGCATATGTAAGTAATTGTAATTCAAAAAGAGAACTCATATAATCTTCTTGAAATAGAAAAGGATAATATTCTACTAGCTAAATTTCAGAAGTTCACAAGTTCACTTAGTGGACAAATTATGTAGAGATAACATTTAGGATACATAGGCTTTAAGAGTTTTGTGTAAAACTTTCTAATGAAAGTTGATTCACAAACAGGTTAAGTGTGAAATTTCTTCCTTAAAAACAAAGTCATAGTAAAATGGTAGAGAAGGAAACAAAGCAGTCTTAAGACAACCCTTCTGCAGTTGTATTCAAGTGACAAATGCAGAAAACCTCCAAAGTTGCCAGAAAAACTGTTTGAGTTTGCCAAGGAGTTATTGCTGTTGCTACAGTTATAAAAACACATTCTGGAGTTTGTTGTCCTTATTCACTATGTTTGTCCTATGAAACTGATATTATGTATGTCTTTTAAAGTAACTTTTTGCCACATAATATAATCATTGTTTTATATAGCCTTAACCAAAATGTATGGGACATAGGTGGAAGAAACATTTTTAGAGTCATATTTTTGAAATATTTGGAAGGCAGACTCTGGAATTGCATAAAACCTTATTCAAAATGTTTATCAGTTCTGTTGAAAGATAAGCAATGCTTTTTTTGAATCATGTGTTGTATACATGTCTAATAAGTTGTTGTTTTTTTAAAAGTCAACATCATTCTTACTGCTTTATCTTCAGAAAATAATCTTGAAAGAAAATTTATGGCCTAGCCAACTGTTTTCATTTTCCAGGTATACTTTCAGGTGCTAGTAGCTAATTTTCATATGGTACCCTACTGAGGCTTAGTTTGTGTGATAGAATTATTGACTATTGATCTACATAATCCAAAAGTTACTTATTACCTAAAAATCGAATTAAATGCATAGTCCCTAGGCAAATGTGAGATGAGTATATATTTTTGGGAACAAACCCATTTTTGGGGTGTGGATGGGAAGAAGGGGGTCTTGGGGATAGGTGGATATGATGTACCGATGTCTGCCATGATTGCAAATCAAAGTTATACTAAGTTAGCCTAAGTTTAAGATTCATTTTAACTTTTTTCTCTTGTAAAATGAATTTCACATTCTTTTAACTAGTAATTCTGTAGTGACAAACTTTCCTCACTATCATATGCCTCCCCAAGTAATTACGGTTTTTGAAGTATTTCCATCAAGTTATCTGATTCCGTGAGAGCCTCTCCGTACATTTACATAACAGAGAAATTTGCATAGAAGTCACAGAAGATAGCAAATGAAATGCTTATCCTCACTATGGCTTCATACTGAGATTTTTGCTTTCTTGTTGGTATAGCAAAGGAAATTTAGATACTGGCAGAAAAACCAAAGGTAGAAAAGATTATTGTTTCAGATATCAGAAAAACACTATATATTGTCCTAACTCTATTTTTATCATAGCTCTTGACAAAACAGACAAAATACTAAGTTGTTACTCTCCAAAGCTAAGTCCAGGAGAACTTTCTTTATTGTTGGTTACCACGGTATCTTTGGAAAGAATGGCTGGGCTTTAGTTTTTCTGCTTTCTTTTTTTCTTGTTGTATTGGAAGGCAAAATATGCTACTTTATGTAACTAAAATATACTTTTTTCTTCTTGGAAAATACATACACACATATAATGTGAAAATATTAATGAGTCAAATAAGAAAAGGTTGGTCATCTACCAAATGTTGTTTAAAATTTTGAGCAGAGCTCTTCAATTTTATTATCACCAGAGGGTGATTAACAGTATTATAAATACCTTTTAACAATTTCAGTTGCTAATCATCTCCACAAACTTTCATTGTGTCACTTATGTTTAATGATTCATATTATTTAAAATACATATCCATTGTACATATTATAAAACTGTAGCATTTTATTATTGCTTTGTAATTTTAGTGGGATCTCATGCCAAAATGTCATAAGACTGAAGATTTAGTTGTTTTTTATGAATAAAAATTTATAAATAATGTATTTTTTCACCAAAATATGCCCTGCAATTAATATGAGTCTACAATTCTAGTATTTCATAGTACTTGATAAGCTTAGCAACTGGAAACATGCTGGGATTGTATTAAAAATCTAATAAAAGTCTGACAGCATTTTATACTTACACATTTGTCAAAAGGAGAAATAAGGTAATTCTTATCTTTACATCTACAAATACTGTTTAATGTGAGTTGCACTATTTTCCACTTATGTTAAAGAAAAGGGTAAAATGTTTCTGTTAAAAATTTTAACCATTTAATATGAAAGTAATACTTTAAAAATTCCATGATTCTCTCACAGCCTACTTCTTTTTCTACTTACCTAAGAGTTTAACCAACCTTTCATAAGAGAGTTAGTGTAGATTATCTTTTAGGATTAAAAAAAATAGATAATTTAAAATGTTTCAAAATCTGTACTTCAAGGCAAACTATTTGGTGTTAATAATAGATGGTGGTGGCTTGTACTTTATCAGGCATAACATATTTTTAGAAGACCAAAAGAGATATGTGGTTTTTATTTTAAAACATAGTTTTCATGGAAAATGATTTTATAACATTTGAAAGAAAGGACAGATTTTTTTAAAGAATCTGTTTTAATGGCTCAAGTCACAAGAACAATATTTGGTTGCTTTGTTATATTCAACTGGATTTCTTTTAAATGTTTAAAAGTAGTAGCCAGATTTGAAGTGTGACATGGCAGACAGAATATTTCTAGTAGACTTGTATTTATCTACTATTCCTTTATCATTTACACTTTTTCAGGTTTTTGTGCTATACATGGCATAGATATTAGCATATCTAATGCAAAATGGAAAGAGAAAATCATATGTAACAAGCTTGAGTACCGATCATAGTAGCGATTTCACTTTCAAGTATAGATATCTGGATATATGTGTTTGAAACATGTTTGCATATTATATTCATTACATGAAACACCAATTGAATAGGTCCGATCAGTAGGTACATTGGTAAATGACATATTGATGAATAATATATAAAGATTGTGATGCAAATGGGAGCTGATATTAACCTAAGAATTACCAGATGTTTCTTCTTTATGTTCTTATTATGTATCCCGGAAAAACATAATCTAATAATAACAGCTGAAGACAGACTCTCATTTGTTTTATTTATCTATATCTACTCCTTACACTTTTAGACCTGATGTACTCATGGTGTTCCATAATGAGAAAAGTAGCCAAAGGATAATATGTAATACTTTCAATTTCATAAAACTAATTTCCAGATTATTAAAAACAGTAAATGCACACACATGTCTGTGCGTGCACACACACACACACAAACACATCTGCATAAACACACATGCACACTTCCATAATCTGTAACTTAAAAAGTTTTTGTGAAATACATTATCAATTTTCTAGCCTATGACAAATCTACTTAATTTAGTTTAGGTATGAAAATTGGTCGCATTATTGTTCTTGTTACATTTACAGCCATGAGACAGACTTGTGGTTCTTCAACAGCTGTGCAGAGCAGAGACGTAAATTTAAGGTAAATGCCATTGCTTTGCTATCTTAGATGAATATTAGTATATAGCATTGTAATCACTTCCTTCATTGTAGGTATCTTATATAAGGTTATCTTTCCCAATAGGTCATTTAAAATTTTTTATAATTCTGTGTTAAATAGTTCGAGAATGGAATAGTAAAAGGCCAAAGTGAATTAAACCTAGAGGTCTTATTCTGACTCTGGCACAAGTGAGTTATATAAGTTTGAGGAGGTCACTGAACATCTTGAAAACAAAGACATTGGGCTCCCTGGTGGACAAAATATAATATTCTATAGTTAAAATGTATTTCACTTTTTTTGGAGTGAGTGATAGGCATATAATTTTTCAGGGTTAGTTGTATCTTGTTGGATATTGGCTTATGCATAAGAATTATGTTTGTTTGTTTTCAGTTACAAAGCACTTTATTAATATACCATAGCCAAAAATAATGCTTTGGAATCAAAGTATCAAATTTCATATGTATGAAAATCATGGTACAAGTGTCATTTTATATAACATCTAAGGAAACTTTATTTAATGCCTTGAAATAATTTTATATGTTCCTTTAGGAAAAAAATCTAAGCTCCATAAGGCGTTATTTTACCATGTATTTACTTGAAATTCTGCAGTGACTAAGCAGCATTTCTAAAATTTCATATTCCAGGGAAAAAATAAAAACTAAAGTATAATATGTAAATAATGAAATATTTACCCTGGGGTGAAATACTTATCCTTAAATAAAATATTAACTCTGTGAGTTATAGAATTGAACACTGATAAATATGTTTTAGAAAATTATTACAGTCCATCCATGCACTGCTAAAGAATGAAATTGAATACTTCCTTCCAACATTAGTTTCTGACTTCTTGTTATGGGAATTAGAAGGTAAAACACATGTTATTCCAAATACTGAAAGAAATATAAGCAAGAAATCTGCAATATGGGTTTGAGATGGACAATTTACTGTGATGCAGAATATTTAAAAAGAACTTTTAAAAGGTGTTTTTTGCTATGTTTTATGTATATTAAAAATAAGCAATTATATATTTTATATCATAATCTTAAAAGAGAGTTTCATTTAAAAACTACTATCAAGGACAGACTATGCCTGTATGGTCCTCATTTTCCCATTCTCAGTCAGAAGTTCAGTTGCTCAGTCTTTGTGATCCCATGGATTGCAGCATGCCAGGCCTCCCTGTCTATCACTAACTCCCAGAGTTTACACAAACTCATGTCCATTGAGTTGGTGATGCCATCCAACCATGTCATCCTCTGCCGTCCCCTACTCCTCATGCCTTCAATCTTTCCCAGCATCAGGGTCCTTTCCAATGAGTCATTTCTTCATATCAGGTGGCCAAAGTATTGGAGTTTCAGCTTCAGCATCATTCCTCCCAATGTACACCCAGGACTGATTTCCTTTAGGATGGACTGGTTGGATCTCCTTGCAGTCCAAGGGACTCTCAAGAGTCTTCTCCAACACCACAATTCAAAAACATCAATTCTTTGGCACTCAGCACTCTTTACAGTCCAACCCTCACATCCATACATGACTGCTGGAAAAACCATAGCTTTGACTAGACGGACCTTTGTTGGCAAAGCAATGTCTCTGCTTTTTAATAGGATGTCTAGGTTGGTCATAACTTTTCTTCCAAGGAGTAAGCGTCTTTTAATTTCATGGCTGCAGTCACCATCTGCAGTGATTTTGGAGCCCAAGAAAATAAAGTCTGACACTGTTTCCACTGTTTCCCCATCTATTTGTCATAAAGTAATGGGACCAGGTGCCATGATCTTAGTTTTCTGAATGTTGAGTTTTAAGCCAACCTTTTCACTCTCCTCTTTCACTTTCATCAAGAGGCTTTTCATCAAGAGGTTCTTCTTCGCTTTCTGCCATAAGGGTGGTGTCATCTGCTTATCTGAGGTTATTGATATGGTAGGACTGCAGCTTACCAGGCTCCTCCATCCATGGAATTTTCCAGGCAAGAGTACTGGAGTGGGTTGCCATTGCCTCTCCACTGCATATCTGAGGTTATTGATATTTCTCCCGTCAACCTTGATTCCAGCTTGTGCTTCATCCAGCTCAGTGTTTCTCATAATATACTCTGCATATAAGTTAAATAAACAGGGTGACAATGTACAGCCTTGATGTACTCCTTTCCCTACTTGGAACCAGTCTGTTGTTCCATGTCCAGTTCTAACTGTTACTTCCTCACCTGCATTCAGATTTCTCAAGAGGCAGGTCAGGTTGTCTGGTATTCCCATCTCTCTAAGAATTTTCTAGAGTTTCTCATGGTCCACACAGTCAAAGGCTTTGGCATAGTCAATAAAGCCAAAATAGATTTTTTCTGGAACTCTCTTGCTTTTTCAATGATCCAACAGATGTTGGCAATTTGATCTCTGGCGCCTCTGCCTTTTCTAAATCCAGCGTGAACATCTGCAAGCTCACGGTTCAGGTACTGGTAAAGCCTGGCTTGGACAATTTTGAGTATTATACTTCACTACCCCACTCCAGTACTCTTGCCTGGAAAATCCCATGGACGGAGGAGCCTGGTGGGCTACAGTCCATGGGGTTGCTAAGAGTCTGACACGACTGTGTGACTTCACTTTCACTTTTCACTTTCATGCATTGGAGAAGGAAATGGCAACCCACTCCAGTACTCTTGCCTTGAGAATTCCAGGGATGGGGGAGCCTGGTGGGCTGCCGTCTATGGGGTCGCACAGAGTCGGACACGACTGAAGCGACTTAGCAGCAGCAGCAGCAGCAGCAGCGTGTGAAATGAGTGCAGTTGTGTGGTAGTTTGATCGTTCTTTGGCATTGCCTTTCTTTGGGATTGGAATGAAAACTGACCTTTTCCAGTCCTGTGGCCACTGCTGAGTTTACAAATTTGCTGGCATATTGAGGGCAGCACTTTCACAGCATCATCTTTATGATTTCCCATTTTACTAAAGAACATTTTTTAAAAGAAAGAGTGAAATAGTCTTATAGGAATGTTATAGAATAAAATATTTCTTAAAATATTATAATGTCACCAAATGTGGCCAGATGCACAAGGCTCACACCCTATGAAGGAGGGTCTGAGATATCCAGTCCATCATTGCTAAATGCACTTGTGTGGAAAACTTAGAACATCTACTCATGGCACGAGAACTATAAACATCCGTTCTGGAGTCTGGAGCCTATCTTTCCTCTCCATTTGTAAGAGTCTGGGTAGAATAACTGAATCTCTTGAAGCCTATTTCCTTATCTTATTCTTAGGTAGGAATAAGGATACCTACCTTGCGAGATTGTTGTAAAGACTAAAAAAAATACTGTATAAAGTAACCAGCATATATCCTTGCACTTATATTAAATTAGTAAATGTTTTCGATTACAACCAGCACCACGAAATTTATATTTAATCCAAGGTTATGATAAGCATTATATGTTACCTTTTACTTGGTCGTAATTGTCACAATTCACTATTCACTATGATATGAAGTGTGTCTGATTTATAAGAAAGCAACAGTGAGTTTTTATGTACTGACAACATGTGTATGTCACACTTGCCACACACAAACTTACACTTTAATGTTTGTCTTCCCTGCTAGACTGTGAGCTCTATGCCAGCAGGGATCATGTATGTCCTGCTCATCTCCAGTGCCTGCTAAATAATAGAGCTCCACAAATACCTGCTGGAACCTCATACCTTTCTCCTCATACCTTTCTCCTCATTCATTAATGAGGAGAGATTGGGCTGAATTGAGAGTAGGAGGAGGTTGAAAGTGGGAACTGAGTATTTATAATGTGTAATATCCTCAGGGACTTATAATTTGGCTGAGAAGACAGACTTGCACACAAATATCAAGCCGCAGTGGATGTGCTGTGTTAACCAGAAAGGCAGAAAGTGCTACAAGTATTTTGTTTTCTGATTTTATTGAGTATAGTTGACTTACAATATGTTAGACTCTGATGTGCAACATAGTAATTTGATTTTTATAGATTACATACCATATAAAGTTCTTATAAAGTGTTGACAATATCCCCTGTTCTGTGCATTACATCTTTGTAAACTACTTGTTTTATAACTGGTAATTTGTACCTCTTAATCCCTTCCCCTATTTTCCACCTCATTCCACCCCTCTTCCTTTTGTTAACCACTAGTTTGTTCTTTGTATCTGTGAGTCTGTTTCTATTTTGTTATATTTGTTTATTTATTTTGTTTTTTTTTAGATTCCATATATAAGTGAAAATCTACAATATTTGTCTCTGTCTGACTTACTTCACTAAGCATAATACCCTCCAGGTCCATATATGTTATCACAAATGGCAAGATTTCATTCTTTTCATGACTGATATATATATATATCAGTCATACACACACACACAAACACACACACATACATATGTATGTCCATTCATCTGTCAGTGGACACTTGGGTTGTTTCCACATTTTGGCTATTATAAGTAATATAGCTATAAATATCAGGGTGCATATATCCTTTTGAATTCATATTTTCAATTTTTTTGATAAATACCCAGGAATTGCTGAATTGTATGGTAATTCTACTTTTAATTTTTGAGGAACCTCCATACTGTTGTCCATAGTGGCTCTGCTGATTTACATTCCCACTAATCATGTATGAGATTGCCTTTTCTCCACATCCTTGCCAACACTTACTATTTCTTGTCTTTTTGATGATAGTTATTCTGACAAGTATAAGATGATATCTTATTGTGGTTTTGATTTTCATTTCCCTATTGATTAGTGATGTTGAGGCTATAAGCAATTTAAAAAGAAAATTGTTTAATTCACGCTCAAGTGATCTGTGAAGGGTTTGTGGACACAGCATCTATGTCCAGTCAATGCTAAAGGAAATCAACCCTGAGTATTCATCGGAAGGACTGTTGCTGAAGCTGACGCTCCAGTACTTTGGCCACCTGATGCAAAGAGCTAACTCACTGGAAAAAATTCTGATTCTGCGAAAGACTGAAGGCAAAAATAAAGTGAAAGTGAAGTCTCTCAGTCGTGTCCGACTCTTTGTGACCCTGTGAACTGTAGCCTACCAGGCTCCTCCATCCATGGGATTTTCCAGGCAAGAATACTGGAGTGGGTTGCCATTTCCTTCTCCAGGGGATCTTCCCAACCCAGGGATCAAACCCAGGTCCCCCACATTGTAGGCAGACACTTTACTGTCTGAGCTACCAGGAAAGTCCTTCCCACCAAGGAGGGCAAAAAGAAAGAGGGTGGCAAAAAGAAAGAGGGTGGCAAAAATGAGATGTTAGCATCACTGACTCAATGGATGTGAATTTGAGCAAACTCTGGGAGATAGTGAAGGATGGAGGAACCTAGCATGCTGCTGTCCATAGGGTCTAAAAGAGGTGGACTTAGCGGCTGAACAACAACAAGCATCTATGTTAGGCTTAAAGAAAGAGAATTCGGTAGAGAAATTAAAGGGCAATTTTTGATGGAGAAATTTTGAAAAGATGTCA
Source organism: Capra hircus (assembly GCF_001704415.2). Taxonomy (NCBI): domain Eukaryota; kingdom Metazoa; phylum Chordata; class Mammalia; order Artiodactyla; family Bovidae; genus Capra; species Capra hircus. The sequence goes on from NC_030811.1 coordinate 66,302,513, forward strand.
TCAAAGATGTAGAGATGGCAAATTGTGAGATCAGTTAGGCAAGAGTAAGTATTCAGTAGTGTTTTTCTGATCAGCATAGAGGTGACACTTTAAAGGAAACATTGAGAGATTGAAGAGCTAAAAAATATACATTGCCAGTTGTATAGAGCCCAAAATGTCAAGCTAATGAGTCTGTACTTTATGGTTTAGGCAGTTCAGTTCAGTTCAGTTCAGTTCAGTTGCTCAGTTGTGTCCGACTCTTTGCGACCCCATGAATCGCAGCACGCCAGGCCTCCCTGTTCATTACCATCTCCTGGAGTTCACTCAGACTCACATCCATCGAGTCAGTGATGCCATCCAGCCATCTCATCCTCTATCGTCCCCTTCTCCTCCTGCCCCCAATCCCTCCCAGCATCAGAGTCTTTTCCAATGAGTCAATTCTTCACATGAGGTGGCCAAAGTACTGAAGTTTCAGCTTTAGCATCATTCCTTCCAAAGAACACCCAGGACTGATCTCCTTTAGAATGGACTGGTTGGATCTCCTTGCAGTCCATGGGATTATCAAAAGTCTTCTCCAACACCACAGTTCAAAAGCATCAATTCTTTAGCTCTCAGCTTTCTTCACAGTTCAACTCTCACATCCATACATGACCACAGGAAAAACCATAGCCTTGACTAGATGGACCTTTGTTGGCAAAGTATTATCTCTGCTTTTGAATATGCTCTCTAGGTTGGTCATAACTTTTCTTCCAAGGAGTAAGTGTCTTTTAATTTCATGGCTGCAATCACCATCTGCAGTGATTTTGGAGCCCCCCAAAATAAAGTCTGACGCTGTTTTCACTGTTTCCCCATCTGTTTGCCATGAAGTGATGGGACCAGATGCCATGATCTTCGTTTTCCGAATGTTGATCTTTAAGCCAACTTTTTCACTCTCCACTTTCTAGATGTTGTTAAAGGGATGTGATAGGGATGTGATATAGTGATGGGGGAAGGCATGGCAACCCACTCCAGTATTCTTGCCTGGGGAATCCCATGGAAAGAGGAGCCTGGCTGGCTACAGTCCATGGGGTTGCAAAGAGTCGAACATGACTGAAGTGACAGCATAGCACAGTGACATAGTGAAAGCAGTGTCTGGTGGAGGTTTGTCAACAGTGGTCCATCTGGAGGGTGCTTTAGTTGTAAAAGATCTGGAATAAGGTAATCTTTAAAAAGTTATTGAGGCTGGCATATCATGAATTGAGTTTTAGAAATGTTGATTTTGAGGTGATGGCATGAAAGTAAATTGAAATAACAAACTTTTAGAAATTATAAAGAGTTTGGCAGAGAAGTCAGAGTTAGATAAATATTTGTGAAATAATCCAGAAGTGATAGGTGAATCCCTGGAAGTGGGAGAGATTTCTGGGTTGGGGGGCGGGGGATGTCACCTACAGAGAGCAGCTCTCTAACAGCCACAGTTTTTAAAGCAAGAGAAAAAAGCAAAAGAATGTAAAGAGGGGAAAAATGAATCAAGTTATCTTGTGCTCTATTGAATAAGCTCAAGGGAAGGGAGTTTCTAAAACATGGAGCTTGTCTTGTCAACCACATCAAACAATGACCGTGAGCATTTTCATACATCTAGCGCTAAACTGCAACACTGATAATTTCTGTCCCCCCCTTTTTTTTATTATTTGCCAATAACTCAAGATCTGAAATACTAATGTTATTTCTAATGATTGGGGAAAAACCCTTACTTTAATGTGTGTTAAATAGAAAACAGATAATAAATATACTTTTACTTCTCTGATTGCTGTGTCTCTGGTCATATAAGTAAGTGTATACTGTGTATAAAATAGAGAGTTCCCATAAATTAAATTTGAGAGAAAACAGCTTTCTAGGAGGTCACATTTTCTCTTTTCTTAGCTACCCAAGCACTTGACTCTTTCTGTAATCCATTAGGATGTTAAGTATATATTCCCTTGACTTCTTTACCTTAACTAAAGTAAGAGGAAGAAATAAGTAGAGCGTTAATATTGTTAAGGGAGCTCTCCAGAAGATTTAAGACTTAGGCTGTGAATTTTACCTTAAGATGTTTGGAGGTGTTGTGCAAGCTAAATTAAATGACAAAGTGAGGAACAATGTCAGTACATAATTAAAGACAAAATGTGAAATTATTTTGAAATTCACTTACAGTTAAGATTCACTGTGTTTTCTCTATGGATTCTATTTATACATTTAATCCTGCATTCTCCATTTCTACTTGGTTTTCTTAACATTTCTCTGCTCCCTTCACCTTTTCCACTATAGTTTTTCTTACTTTATCATTCCATTCTTTCCACTCATCATAGAATCTTGCACATTTTACTTAATCTCTGTCTCTTTAGTCTCCATATTGATAAAAGAATAACTATAAATGCCTGAAATTATTAGGCATTTAAATGGCTAAAAAGATATTCTAGCATATCAGTTTACTAACAAAATAGTAAAAGTATGTGACTTCTGCAAATCCAGTATCTAATATGTTAGTTCTCATCCTGCCTCAAGAATAGTTTCTTTTTTTCTATTTTAAACTGTAGTTTTAGTATGAGAGCAGCTTGACTCTTGAATATCTAGAGCTTGACTCTTGAATATCTAGATACTTAGGAGAACCTGAAACCTTTCATGTAGTGTTAGAAATCTCCTCTTACTGATGACATTTATTGGTGGCTCTTTCAAAGTCACCATCAGGTTGGTTTATCCTTCCTTCCCTAAATTCTTTTGCAAGATTTCCCAGAAAACTCTTTAAGAAATTCAAACTAGAATTACTTGGAATGTTTGTACTAAATGACCAGATTTTCTAAACAGATCTTAGGGTGTGTTGATCATGATTATTTTAATAGCAGTGAATTTGGAAGCACAGCATTTGAAATGATCAAACAAAAGTATAATGAATTGTTCTTTTAAAAATATTTAAGTCATCCTTCCTTATTATGAAAAGCATATAAGTTCATTAAAAGAACCTAATCATATTTTTAAGCTAAATTATGGTTGGTCACTAAGTTACTTTTCTCAAAGGCAGTTAATAAGTTTTAATAAATTGCTATAGTGTAGTAGGTTTTTAAGATGAAAATGATGTTCTCTGATTAGATGAGGATGAAACCACTCATGAGAACTAAATATAGTAGACCCTTGACATTCACAAAGTATGCAACCTTAGATCTTTGTGAACCCTCAAATTTAAGAAATTTCCAGTTCAAAAATATAGGAGGTCTGTGCAATCTTTTTTCCAAAGACTCTCACTCTGATTCATGCTACCATCATCACGTACAGAGTGTAAGAAAAGTTAACTTTCCAACTTTCAATAAAATTTACTTTTTGATTAATGTCAATTTTTTATAATGAAACATTTTTTTCATACCACAGATTTTTCTAGATCAGTGACAACAGGTAGAAAACCCACAAAACTTCATTTATAACGGAAGAATCCCTAAGGTAGAGGAGTTAGTTTATGTGTGTGAGGAATCAGTAATCTAAAGACTAGCTCAGCCCCCAGCATGCTTGATTTAGTTTTATGGCTTGACAAATTCCACAGGTGTAATGTCATGGAACTTGGAGGTAATTGGAAAGTAATAAGACCAATCCTCAACATTTGTGAATTTTAAGATCTTGCAATCTAGCATCAGTTAGGAAAATCTAAGGTGAACCAACAAGTCCCCTCCACTTTCTCAGCTGGTATTTCATTTGAGGAATTGAGAGAGGCACTCAATATTAATGTTAATATTTTCCTCCTTCTTACTTGTAAATATCCAATGACATCAGTAGATAACCTGGGGTATTCATTCAGAGTACAAGTTGTCTGGAATGCTTTTGAAAGGCATGGGGGACGAGACCTCATAGAAGTTCAACAGTAAGTAGAAGCTTTATTTTAGTTACCATTGATTGTTGACTGGTTTGGCCCAGGCATTCTGAACTTAGTGTTTTATCCCTCAAATTAGGGTGACTCTATTTAGATTCAGTTCAGAGTTGAAGGTCTTGAGTCACATCCAGCTTGGCTAAAAGTATTTGGTGGTTACTTTAAAAGAAAGGATTTGTTTGATCATGTGAGCTTTTGTTGTTTTATCTTCATAGACAGGTTTTAACTTGTAGGACCTAGTAGTGAAGCATTTTGGTAACACAAAATAGACAGTTCTTTTGCACAGTATATAAACTCTTACACTTCTAGTGTTAACACTTAACATTGCTGCAAAAGCTGCCACCTTGATATCTTCTACTGCTAGTGCTACTGCACCTTCTCAAGTGACAAACCAAGGAACACATTGAATATTATGATGTGCTGACATGAGGAAGATCTGGTGTCTCAGGAAAACTGGAGAAAATTCTTCCATAAAATATCCTTGTAAAAAATAAACAAAGTAACACAAAGGAGAAAATCCATTTCACTATTCCACCTCCTTCCCTTAGAGCCAAGCATGTAATAGACATTTAAAACATATTCTTTTGTGATGAAAATATGATTAAAGTTCTAGTTTCTCAAAAATGTGGACATCATTTAAAGCATTTATTTTATTCCAGGAGAGTTTATTTCCCTTAATCAATAACCACAGTTACTCACCTAGATAGCCTTAGAGTTCACTTAGGCTAATAATAGTTTTTTTAATCTAAGAAATTAGTTGAAAATCATCTAAAAATGGAGACTCTTGGGTTCAACCAAGAACATTGAGTTAAAATTTGAGGGGATGGGATCTTAGCAAATCAAAATATTTTAAACTCTCCCTGGAGATTCTAGTGCAGCTGGTCTACAGAGTAGTAAATAGGGACCCTGCAACTCTTCTGCAACACAGAAGTGGTTCCCTGTAATAAAAAGTAGCTAATCTGAATTCTCATTAATGTACTATGTCATTTTTCCTCTCAGGGACTCAGTTTTCCAACCTACGCAATGAAGCAATAGTTGAACTAGTGATATCTCAGTTTCCTTACATATGCAACAGTCTTTTAATCTCAGTCCTGTGTTTTATTTGTGTGTGTGTGTGTGTGTGTGTGTGTGTGTGTGTGTGTGTGTATCTTCATATGTGAGTTAACTAAAAAGTTCCTTGAGCGGGTTTTTTGAGATGCTTGTCTCTGTTCATCCTTTCCAGGGGCATTTTCAACAATATTGTGAGAAATTTTATGTAAAATCTCAAGATCTTATCTTTGATTTTTTTTAAATAGTATCTGCTTTCTAAAGTCCTCAGCATATATCTCCTATGCTGGCCTCCTTTTCAATATTGGAAGCTTAAAAAAAAATAAAGTTCATTGTCTTCGAAGATAGCTATCCAGTGCAGTGGTCTTGCATGCTGATCTCATTGTCCACCATCCAGTTTTTACAAATTATATGAGCAGCAGTGTCAAACTACTTAGGGCTCCTCCAAAATTGCTTCATGTTGCCATACAGGTGACCTTACCTTTCTCTTTTTTCAGTATGCCCTTTTTTCTTTCCATCCTGAAAACTTCTCTGAAGCTTTTAAATCATCTTGTCAGGTACTCTATGAAGCCTTCTTTGAAACCCTCACCTGCCATACACACACAATGTAGAATTAATAACTCCTATCTATTTTGTCTCTATGTCCTATATATATATATATGTCATATATATATGTCATATATATGTCATATATATATGTGTATATATATATATATATATATACATACATCTTTTCCTGCATGAATCACACTGAATCATGTATACTATAAGTTCTTTGAAGGTTAGGACTATCTCATTCATCTTCACATTTCCAGCATCTGGTACATGTACATTTTGCATGAATGTGCCGAGTCCATACTGGGCTTACCGTATGGCTCAGCAGTAAAGAATCCACCTGCAATACAGAAGACAGAGGTTTGGTCTCTGGGTTGGGAAGATCCCTTGGAGGAGGATATGGCAACCCACTCCACTATTCTTGCCTGGGAAATTCCATGGACAGAGGAGCCGACCCAGCTACAGTCTAAAATGTCGCAGCCAGACGTGACTGAACACAACACACGTGAAGTCCATAGATCAGTAATAACCCTGTCAAGTTTCCTCCTTTCTCCTAGGCTCCAATGTGATTTTTTCAGTTGCCTATTGGGGCATCCCAAAATCAACTTATCTCAAACCAGAATTACTTCTTTCTCCCCACAGTTGTCCAGTGTTTTTGTCAAATTTTCCTAATAGTCTCCAGCTATAAACCCTTCTGATTAGATTGGGCCATATTCCTCTGGCCTAATATGAAAGTTGCTCTGGTTTTCAGCCTTATCAGCATGGCACAAAAGGCTATAAATCATCATACATCTGTTACTTTAAAACCATAGTTTAATCCTCATTGCTTATTGAACATGCTGTTTATTCTTTTATTCATCCATTCATCCAAACTACAAAAAAATGTTTGTAGTTTGCTTCTTGTATACCAGGCACTCTGCAGGGCACTGTGAGCTATAAGAACTGTAACATTTCTTTGTATTTGTACTTGTATTATTTTATTGTATTTGTATTATTTTATTTGTATTTTGTTCTGTTTCTCCATCTGTTTAGAAGTCAGCCCCACCCCCTCTTATTTGGTTGCCAGATTTTTACACAGACCTCAAGACCCTACTCCCTACAGTCTTCTCTGACTCTTCAGAGAGAAGTGATCCCTCACCTATGTGTATATAGAACCTGTATCATACCTTTATTATTCTACATGTTCTAGTTACAAAAGTAGAATATGCTGTATTTTATTACAGTTATTTGACTACCTTTCTAGTTTTCTTAGACTCTAAACCCTTTTAGAGGTCAGAGATTACATTTTGTTTCTATTATAATGCTTGGTACATGATTGATGCTCTATAAATCTTTGCAGAATTGAATTAAAATAGGCAATTGAATTGCTCCCTCTTTGTTGGAATAAGTTCAAGGTACTACTTTCAACCTGGTGAGACAAGTATGAAGGTATGATGTTTATCAACTTCTCTGTATTTTGTAGAAAGAAACTTTTAAGCAGAAGTGGCTATCTTTAGAAGACCTGATTCAGGCAGCATCAACCACTCTGCTTTTACATTACTAATATATCTTGTCTTTGCTCTAGTTAGGCAATCTGTTTATGAGCAATACTTTAGCTGATTCCTTTTCCTAGGTAGATAACATACAGTATACCTATTTAACAATAACAATGAACTCTTTCCTTTTATTTTTACGTAAATATTTTCCATTTTCTGATTCTGTTTTCTGGTTTATGAATTTTATATACATGTAAATGTGTTGCTTACAATAAGCACTTTACCCCTTATTTAGTCTGCTTCATTATTCTGTACTAGTTATGTTTCTAACCCCACTAAATATCAATGATGTTTTTACTAGTAAACTGGAAGAATTCTGCTTAATGAATGATATTGGAAATGTATAGGATACAAATGAGATATGAGGATTTCTCAAATATTATCCTGGTACTATCCTTGCTACATGAGTTATTGGTATATAATTTTTATGAGTTACTTATATCTAGTGCTTTAGCCCTGGGGATTTTGGATGTTCCTACTAAAATACTATCTAAATTTACTGTGGAGTTTATATCAGGTGCTCTATTCAGGAATATAGATTTATTTTTCACATGAAACATGAACTCCTTAGACAGGAAGTCCAGATTTGGCTGGTACTACTGCTCAAGGATGACACAAAAGACCAATGTTTCTTTCAGCCTTCTATTCTGCCCCTGTGTAGCCTTTGTCTTCACGGTCACAATTGGGTTGCTCTTTCTCCAGGTATCATGTTCATGTTCCAGGTAGAAAGAAGGGGAGGGCAAAATACCAAGAAGTGCAAGTCAGCTGAATAACAAGTTTTAATAACAAGTTTGCCCACAGAATGGCTTCTCTTTACATTTCATTGGCCTGAATAGTATCACATGAATACCCATTGCTTCATCTGAGTCCACGAAGCTGATTATATTCAGCTAGGCCCTTGGTCAAATTGAACAAAGTTTGGGTTCTTTTAGTAGAGAAAAAGAGAAGGATGAATTTTGAGATAGGAATCTTTACAGTGTCTGCCAATGACAATTTAACATAGCTGCTATTAACAACTCATGGGACCTAAGAAATCTGTGAAAAGAGATTTTTTCTTTTGTAAGCTAAAAAGCAAAATCTTGTGTAAAGAGCTGACTTTCAGTGGATGGAAGAGAAGTAGCTACTCTGCTACATAGAAACAGAAAAGAGAATTTATGACTTGACGTATTTTAGTGACAAGAAATTTCTTTTTATTTTTTGTTGTTTCTTCTAGGAAATTTTAGAGAGGCACAAATCTGTGTATTAGGTGACTAAAGGTCAGTAGGCTCTAGGACTTTATTGCGAGTTTTGATATTTTTAATTATAACTGTTATTAAAGACTCCATACATTTTGAGTACTGCAGCTGCTGCTGCTGCTGCTAAGTCACTTCAGTCGTGTTCGACTCTGTGTGACCCCATAGACAGCAGCCCACCAGGCTCCCCTGTCCCTGGGATTCTCCAGGCAAGAATGGAGTGGGTCGCTGTTTCCTTCTCCAGTGCATGAAAGTGAAAAGTGAAAGTGAAGTCACTCAGTTGTGTCCGACTCTTCGCGACCCCATGGACTGCAGCCTACCAGGCTCCTCTGTCCATGGGATTCTCCAGGCAAGACTACTGGAGTGGGGTGCCATCGCCTTCTCCAGTTTTGAGCACTAGTAGAATACAATGCAAAGTACACTGTTCTCTGCTAGAACACTTCAGTCATATCCGACTTTTTTCAATCCTGCCCGCCAGGCTCCTCTGTCCATGGGATTCTCCAGGCAAGAATACTGGAGTGGGTCACCAAGCCCACCCCAAGGGCATCTTCCTGACCCAAAGGGATTAAACCCGCCTCTCTTATGTCTCCTGTATTGTCAAGTGGGTTCTTTACCACTAGTGCCACCTGGAAAGCCTGCAGAGTACGCTAAGCAGAAGTGCCTCTGTCCCTCCAGGAAATTGCTACTGAAGCTAAGCAATGCTGGTGAGTCAACCCAACTGAACATATGTAGGCAGTGAAACACTGGAAAATATAAATATTTTGAAAGTACAGAAGCACATGTTTTTGAAGGACTATGAAAAAGATAGTCGTAGAAGGTATCAGTTACTCAAGTTAAAGTAAAAAAAAAAGTTTATATTTGGTTATTATATTTCTGGAAAGTTCTCTCTTTCCTTCATGACCCAGATAACCATGATAGTGTGATCACTCACCTAGAGCCAGACATCCTGGAATGCAGAGTCAAGTGGGCCTTAGGAAGCATCACAACAAATGAATCTAGTAGAGGTAATGGAATTCCAGTTGAGCTATTTCAGATCCTAAAAGATGATGCCAGCAAATTTGGAAAATTCTGCAGTGGCCATAGGACTGGAAAAGGTCAGTTTTCATTCCAGTCTCAAAGAAAGGCAATGCCAAAAAGTGTTCAAACACAATGAGCACAGTTGTACTCATCTCACACTAGCAAAGTAATGGTCAAAATTCTCCAAGCCAGGCTTTGACAGTACATGAACTGTGAACTTCCAGATGTTCAAGCTGAATTTAGAAAAGGCAGAGGCACCAGAGATCAACAACATCTGCTGAGTCATCGAAAAAGCAAGAGAGTGTTAGAAAAACAAGTTCTTCTGCTTTATTGACTATTCTAAAGCCTTTGACTGTATGGATCACAGCAAACTGTGGAAAATTGGTCAAGAGATAGGAATACCAGACCACCTTACATGCCTCCTGAGAAATCTGTATGCAGGTCAAGAAACAACAGTTAGAACCAGACATGCAACACCAGACTGGTTCCAAATTGGGAAAGGAGTACGTCAAGGCTGTATATTGTCACCATGCTTATATAACTTATATGCAGAATATATCATGTGAAACGCTGGGCTGGATGAAGCACAAGCTGGAATCAAGATTTCTGGGAGAAATATCAATAACCTCAGATATGCAGATGACACCACCCTTATGGCAGAAAGTGAAGAAGAACTAAAGAGCCTCTTGATGAAAGTGAAAGAGGAGAGTGAAAAAGTTGGCTTAAAACTCCACATTCAGAAAACGAAGATCATGATATCCAGTCCCATCACTTCATGACAAATAGATGGGGAAACAATGGAAACAGTGAGAGACTTTATTTTCTTGGGCTCCAGAATCACTGCAGATGGTGACTGCAGCCATAAAATTAAAAGATGCTTGCTCCTTGGAAGAAAAGCTATGACCAACCTAGACCGCCTATTACAAAGTGAGACACACTTTTGCTGACAAATGTCCATCTGTTCAAAGCTGTGGTTTTTCCAGTGGTCATGTATGGATGTGAGAGTTGGACTATAAGGAGCACTGAACACTGAAGAATTGATACTTTTGAACTGTGGTGTTGAAGAAGCCTCTTGAGAGTCCCTTGGACTGCAAGGAGAACAAACCAGTCCATCCTAAAGATTAGTCCTGAATATTCATTGAAAGGACTGATGCTGAAGCTGAAACTTCAATTCTTTGGCCACCTGATGCAAAGAATTTACTTGTTGGAAAACACCCTGATGCTGGGAAAGATTGAAGGCAGAGGGGACAACAGAGGATGAGATAGTTGGATGGCATCACTAACTCGATGGACATGAGTTTGAGCAAGCTCTGGGAGTTGGTGGTGGACAGGGAAGTGTGGTATGCCGCAGTCCATGGGGTCGCAGAGAGTCAGACACGGCAGTGTGACTAAACTGAACTCAATTGTTAGAGAAGTTAAGAGATGTATTCCATACTTTTTCCTTCTTTTCTTCAGTGATCTGCACTGTAAGCAGCTACACTAGAAAAATAGGTACTTGGTGGGGCATCTAGAAGAACTTCCAATGAACCCTTCTTGCTCTCCCTCAACTCCATCCTTAGAGACACTCATAAATTCCTGCTGTGTTCTAGGTGCCAGGTACCTTGCCCATGGTTGGTCATTTTATCTCCAAATAAAGCCCCAAATTGGTCAGTACTGTCCATATTTTACCTGTGAGATATCAGAGGACCAGAAAGGTTCAATAACTTTCCCAAGGAGTCAGGGCAGAATGTCAGATGTGACTTGTAAGCAGATCACTTTTTTCACCACCTCCCTTTATGTTTGGAATAAATGGATCATTTCTTCAGGAATCCTCAGCCTCAGGACAGGCAGGAGGACAGAATGGGCAGACATTTCTCATTCTGTGAAGGCTGCCTGTCTGATGGAAAACTGACCGCTCTTGGGAGTAAAAATGGGAGGTCCCAGTGCTATGTGTGATTCTTCCCAACAAAACCAGGATTATTCTTGTGAGTGTTTGTCATCACTTCATCTAGGGCTCCATGAGAATAAGAATTAATCATTTGGTTTGGATCTGAGATACTGTAAATGCATAATGATTTTTTTATAATCTCCCCTTCTCTAATAGGTCCTGCATGCTTTCTGGTAATTATCCAGAATGAAATTAAAATGAAGTGAGTCCATCTTCTTCTTAAAATGTGTGATTTATGCAATTAGTGAGATTGGATTTTATCTTTCAAACAAAAGAAACAGTATTATTATTAATGTAGTGAGCTTTCTTTAAAGAAATACATCATAAATTTAGGAAGCAAAAAAGTGAGCCAAATAATTCTAATATTTTTATTATCTGTAATAAAACTGTGAATGTTTAAAGATATCTAGCTATTTTTTATCAGTTCTACATGTATATGGTTTCTTTTAATTTTATTTATAATATTCATTTGCAGTAGCCATTTTGTATATCATTAGACAAGGAAGGTCAGACTAATGAATTGTCAGTACAGTCAGGTGGACTAGGTATAAGGTAGGAATATGAAATGGGCTTCCGTGATCGCTCAGTGGGTAAAGAATCTGCTTGCAATGCAGGAGACACAGGAGCCATGGGTTTGATCCATAAGTTGGGGAAGTCACCTGGAGAAGAAAATGGCAACCCACTTCACTATTCTTGCTTAAAAATCCTGTGGACAGAGGATCCTAGCGGGCTGGTGCTAGTGGTAAAGAGCCTGCCTGCTAATGCAGGAGATATAAGCGACTCAGGTTGGATCTCTGGGTTGGGAGAATCCCCTGGAGGAGGGCATGGCAACCCCCTCCAGTATTTTTGCCTGGAGAATCCCATGGACAGAGGAACCTGGTGGACTACGATCCATATGATCACAAAGAGTGAGACATGACTAATGTGACTTAGCAGGCAGGAGTAGGAAATAAATTGTACTTAAAAGCTCATTTACCCTCTGAAGAAAGTATTCATTTCTCTTCCTCTCTAAATCTCTTCCTTTCCTGTTCTCTCCATCTCTGCTTGTTTCTCTTTTCCTTTCTCCCTCCCTTGCTCTCATTTTCTGGCTTTCAGGCCCCATATTGCACCCCCTTCTTTGAACCCTAGAACATTGAAATCAATCTATGAAATATAGAAATGCATATGCATACAGTAAAAAACAAACAAGCAAACACACAAATACTTTCTGGCTAGTGATTCCTGAGTCTTTTAGAAACTAGAACTAGCCGTGTGCACGAGATGTCAAATTTCTGATGAAGGACTATTAAGTGGGTTATTCAGTACCAAGATGTAACCTGTCATCACCAAAACATCAAAATATCATTCCTTAACACTGTCATATGAAATACAAATTCTTTGAAAGAAAGACCTGTTCTGGTATAGTGAGGACTAGTTCTTAGGAACCATATCAGAAGGCCATCCAGTGGTTAAGACTCTGTGCCTCCATTGCAGGGGGCACAGGTTCCGCTTGGTGCAGCCAAAAAAATAAAATGTTAAATTTGTTTAAGAAAAAAAAGAAGCAGCACTCAGAATTGAGTACTTAGGCAATTGATGCAGTTATGGTATTTGGTATTTGGCAGTCCTTTCATGAATTTGCAACACTGCTGGACTAGAGCAGAGGTTAGTTAATATATTTTATTCCCTCTCTCCCACCTTTATGCTTGCTATTCTATTCAAGGAGTTATTTATTTAATAAAAAGAGAGTTCAGGAATAATGTATAAATAAATTGAAAAGCCTACTTTATTCAATTTCTTGTGAAACAAATATTATCATGCTCCAGTGGAAAAACTACAAGCTAAAAACAGTAGTAAGATTTCAAAACTCGTTTACAGTATTTCCATGTATTAGAATTTATGTCCTCAGTCAATCAATCCATCAAAGAAACATGACTAAATGCCCTCAGTGTATTAGACACTTTGCTAAGCAGACACCAGGTACCATAGGGGATTCAAAGATGTTCCTATCCTCAGGGAGCTGGCAATCTGGCTAGATAACAATTCAAGATAATAACCATTGTTCTAAGCCATTTTAAACAAAACTCAGTGGGTTAAGGTTAAAAATAAAAAAACCTCCTTGACAGTTATGGCTTTTTATGAGATAAATTGCTTCCCCCACCCCCCAAATGTTTAGTGAATCAGCCATCACTTATAGACTGAGCAGAGAAAGGTTTTCTTCATGTTTGTTCCTCCTAAGCCTTTGTTTGTGGTTCCTTAAAATTTGTTTAGGACTAAGTTCCAGAGTCTAAGGGACATTGAAGTGTGAAAACAAGTAACATGATGGAGATGGTTAAAGGGAGAAAGGGAGAGCTGATCACAAAGTGAGTTTATTCAGACTGAAAAGAAGAAAGGAGAAAAGAATATTTTAGTAGTATCTTTACATTCATGCCAAGGGTAGTTTATTTTTCCACATTACTGAGACTAAGGCAAAAATATAAATTGTTTTTTAACTAATCAGAGTACTTATGTGCTGAACCCTGATGTCAGAAGGTTTGAAAGAGTAAACTGTGGCTCCGATGGTAATGAAGCTGCCTGCGGCAGGCAGGAAACTGGGTCCAATCCTGGATCGGGAAGATCCCCTGGAGACGGCATGGCAACCCACTCCAGTATTCTTGCCTGGAGAATTCCATGGATAGGAAACCTGGTGGGGTACAGTCCGTGGTGTCGCAAAGAGTCAGACATGACTGAGTGATTAACACTTTCGCTTTTTTCTTCATGTTCTGTGAAAAACATTTATGATCACAATTCTAAGTCCTGTTTGCAAGTAACCTTATTTTCAGTGATTATTAAAGCAATATATGCTTACAAAAATAATTTGGACTACACATAAAAATATGAAGGACTCAGACTCACTTGAATTCCAACCTCCCAGTGATCTTATTAACATGTATCTATATGTTTACCAGCACTTTGTGCATCCGTGTGACATCATCTTACCAATATAGAAATGAATGCAGTTTTATATTTTGTGGGGCTTCTCTGGTGGCTCAGATGGTAAAGAATCTGCCTGCCTTGCAGAAGACCTGGCTTTGGTCCCTCGGTCGGGAAGATTCACTGGAGGAGGAAATGGCAACCCACTCCAGTGTGCTTGCTTGGAGAATTCCATGGACAGAGGCTGGCAGGCTACCGTCTATGGGGTTCCAACCAGTTGGACACAACTGAGCAATTAGCACTTTATATTTTATAGTTTATTTTTAATCATAAGAATCATTTGTACCCAGTCGTTGAATTATAGCCTAGTTTCAGTTCAGTTCAGTCGCTCAGTCGTGTCCGACTCTTTGCGACCCCATGAATCGCAGCACGCCAGGCCTCCCTGTCCATCACCAACTCCTGGAGTTCACCCAAACTCACATCTATTGAGTCAGTGATGCCATCTAGCCATCTCATCCTCTGTCGTCCCCTTTTCCTCTTGCCCCTAATCCCTCCCAGCATCAGAGTCTTTTCCAATGAGTCAGTTCTTCACATGAGGTGGCCAAAGTACTGGAGTTTCAGCTTTAGCATCATTCCTTCCAAAGAAATCCCGGGGTTGATCTCCTTCAGAATGGACCGGTTGGATCTCCTTGCAGTCCATGGGACTCTCAAGAGTCTTCTCCAACACCATAATTCAAAAGCATCAATTCTTTGGTGCTCAGCTTTCTTCACAGTCCAACTCTCACATCCATACATGACCACTGGAAAAACCATAGCCTTGACTAGATGGACCTTTGTTGGCAAAGTATTGTCTCTGCTTTTGAATATGCTCTCTAGGTTGGTCATAACTTTTCTTCCAAGGAGTAAGCGTCTTTTAATTTCATGGCTGCAATCACCATCTGCAGTGATTTTGGAGCCCCCCAAAATAAAGTCTGACACTGTTTCCACTGATTCCCCATCTATTTCCCATGAAGTGATGGGACCAGATGCCATGATCTTCGTTTTCTGAATGTTGAGCTTTAAGACAACTTTTTCACTCTCCTCTTTCACTTTCATCAAGAAGCTTTTTAGTTCCTCTTCACTTTCTGCCATAGGGTGGTGTCATCTGCATATCTGAGATTATTGATATTTCTCCTGCCAATCTTGATTCCAGCTTGTGCTTCCTCCAGCCCAGGGTTTCTCATGATGTA
This sequence comes from Capra hircus, assembly GCF_001704415.2. NCBI lineage: Eukaryota > Metazoa > Chordata > Mammalia > Artiodactyla > Bovidae > Capra > Capra hircus. The sequence continues at coordinate 66,317,791 of NC_030811.1, forward strand.
CTCTGCATATAAGTTAAATGAGCATGGTGACAATATACAGCCTTGACGTACTCCTTTTCTTATTTGGAACCAGTCTGTTGTTAGGACCATAAAAAAGCATGCATATGTTTGTAAATGCCCTGTTGTTGTTCGGTTTATGCTTTGTTGTAAAGCTATGAGGCCAGACTTTGTGGTGTATGGGAGAGGCCCTAGATTCTAGGACTGACTCCAGCACTCACTAACTGTATGCATTTGGCAAAAGCAGTTCAGAGTAGCCTCATTTACTTTTCTGTCTACTGAGGAGATTTGACTCAGCCTCTAGCTCTAAAAATTTGTTATGCGAATACTTTATTTTTAGAAAAAGTATATACCTTTACGGCAGCTTATATTTACAAAATTTAACCTTCTTTATTATGTTTGACAAAGCTTGTTGTATAAACTTTGATAGTTTTTGCCTTTGTAGTAAAAAATAAAGCAAGATTATTTTAAAATTTGGAAATGTATGACTCATTTATTAAAGGTTGAAATATTCTGATAACTCAGAGAAGAAGTGAAATTTGTTGTTATGCAATGTACATATTCATCACTTATAAATATAGTTTTCACTTACAAATATAGTTTCTACATGCCCCATGACATGCCAGTTTATCTGTTCAGAGTACTTGCTATGTGCTGAATTGTACATGTAAGGTTTCTAATGACGAAAAATAAAATAAGGAATATTTAGAAATATAATTATGTAGAGGTCACAACTGTGAAAATTGCTTCTCTCACAATCACTATAATGACTTTATTGCCTAAATTATATAGTAATAAAATTATTTTTATACTCCTCGAGTAACTAGCCTTGGTTCTTGGTAAGAATTTCCAATCTATTTATCTAAATAGAAAATAGTTCTGTTATAGTCACTTTGGAAGAAGTGTTTTCTAGTACATTTGAAGCCATGAGTTGAAATATTTAAGATACTGTAAAATTTAAAAATAAAAAAACAGTCTTTAAACTGTTTCATTAGTAGAAATGTTTGCTACTGTTTGTTTATCATAAAAACTATTTTTCATTCAGATCAATCTCCATGAGTTATGGGGAGGAATATAAAGCTGGAGTCAGGATACCTGGGCCATAACACTGTTAGGTTGTGAGAATTTGGGCAAATCACCTACCTCTCCTGACTCTATTTTCACTTATATGTTGAGAGTTCCTAAATAATGTGCATGAAAATGTAATAGAAGTGTAAGCTACAACTAATTTATTTAGTATTTTTTCTTTCTGGTAGTATGAGATTGGTTATAAAATTCAGAATGAAATAGTGAACTAAGAATTCAGTGTTTACCTCTTCACAGACCAACAGCATATAAGTACACAGATTGGTTTTGTTAATTGCTCCTGTTCATTACTATGCTTGCTCTCATTCATTTTTGAGGAAAAAAATAATGTTTTGAGAAAGCTCTAACTTCATTCCCCACTTGTGAAAGAAGATTAAAGAGAAACAGTTTGTTGACAGATTACATAAGTATCATATATTATACCAGTTGGGATCTACTAAATGACTTAAATACTTAAAAAGAATATATACTGTAATAAACTGACTTCCTTTCTGATGGCATTGAGTGTGTGAATACCCATAAACACAAAGTGGAATTTTTAAAGGGTGAAAGTAAATCTGTTTGTTTAACTCTGATATCTTACTGTTAAAGCATAAATGGAACCCAGCTTTGAAAAGGTATTCCAAAAGATGCCACAATTACCTGAGCTACAAACACACCTCCCAGCTTCCCTGATGACTCAGTGGTAAAGAACCTGCCAGCCAGTGCAGGAGACACAAGACACACGGGTTCAGTCCCTGGGTGGGGAAGATCCCCTGATGAAGGAAATGGAAACCCACTCCAATATTCTTGCCTGGGAAATCCCATGGACAGAGAAGCTTGGTGGGCTATAGTCCATGTCACAAAAGAGTTGGACACAACTTAGCAACTAAACAGCCACCACTAACATCTCCAGATGAGCAGCAGATTTTGTGTCATTTTCCTTTAAAGCATTTGCTTTTCGTTATTTATAAGGATTATACTCCTTATTGAAGTTTTCTAGTTATATTTTTTGTTCTTTTTAATCCTTTTCCATTTGAATACATATTATTTAATACATATTATTTGTATGTATAAATAATATATATCCATGTGAATACATAGTATTTAAGAAAATTAACTCCACAGAAAAAATCAGTACTATCATAAGCTAGCAACAGAGGAAGCCAGAAATGTAAAGGATAACATTATTTGCTTATTCCACTAAATAATAATAACCAAATAAATATTATGGCTTCCACAAAATTTGTACCATTTTTTTTAAGTCAGGAAACACAAAAATAAAATATCTTCAAAACATAATATGCGTGCATTATTGTTTGGGACTTACACATACCCATTGAGATTAGTAAAATGTGATTTGTCCTGCAGCTGCTTCAAATTAAGAACAGGTGTGGGAGACAGATTATGCAAATACTCATATTAATGTAATTGTCAAATTGGTGTGTTTACCATTGTGCTTTTAAAGGGTAGACTGTACTCCTATTTTAAATGTAAATTAGCTTCATTCTTGAGAGCAGCTTATTGGTCTATGGAAACTTGGTCCTGGCTTGGAAAGGAATAATTTCTAAGAGATGATAACACAATTCTGAAATCTGACATTTTGTTTCCCAATAAACTCTTTCACACCTAAAAAAATGACAAGTCTATATTCCTTTTAGTACATATGTAGTCATGGAGGTTTGTGTAAATTTGAGTTCATTCTGGCCCAAGGCTACTCTTTTCTTTATTGTGATGTGTAGTAATTACTGCAATAGCTTTTGATCTCCTTCTATCTTTTCTAACTCAGAACTCATCTCAGCTTTCCATCTTTATATTTCTAAACACTAAAGAAATATAGTCTTTGGAAAAAATTGAATTTTATTTAATTTAATCATAATCTTACCTCATAGAATCTCATTACCTTCCATTGTATCTTAATATTTAAAGTGTTTAGACACTAATTTTTGTATTTTAAACTATGTTTTGTGAATACAGAGCAACCTTTTATTACTAGTTCGCTCATATCTCTGTGAGGATTTTATACAAGCCCAATGTCATGATACAGACACACCTCTGCCCCAAAAAGGGCTTTATCTTAGACCCTAACTAACTGTTCTCTTACACCTCTCAGTGACAATGTGTTGGCCATTATAACTAAATATAACAAGGGTGGCTAGGCCAGTGAAAAGAAACACTGAGGAGTCACCAGAGATATCAGACAAATTGCATTTCTCACCTTCCCGTCCTACTTTAATGCCTTCTTTTCCCTAACAAAAGAAAGGTCATCAGGCTTTTGTGATTCTGTTTCACTTGGCTAGCATATATTCAGGGTTTACTTTGTATACCTGGTGCTGTATTTCTGTTTTCTCATTTCACGGAATAAGAAACTAAGCTTTAGGAAGGCTGTTGTTCAGTCGCTCTTTTCCAACTCTTTGTGACTCCATGGGCTGCAGCAAGCCAGGCTTCCCTGGCCTTCACCATCTCTTGGAGCTTGATCAAACTCATGTCCATTGAGTCAGTGATGCCATCCCACCATCTCGTCCTCTGTCATCCCTTTCTCCCCCTGCTTTCCTATCTTTCCAAGCATCAGAGTCTTTTCTAATGAGTCAGCGCTTCACATCGGGTGGCCAAAGTATTGGAGCTTCAGCACCAGTCCTTCCAATGAATATTCAGGATTGATTTCCTGTAGGATTGACTGGTTTGATCTCCTTGAAGTCCAAGGGACTCTCAAGAGTCTTCTCTAACACCACAGTTCAAAAGCATCCATTCTTCTGGGCGCTCAGCCTTCCTTAGGGTTCAGCTCTCACATCCATACATGACTGCTGGAAAAACCATAGCTTTGACTATATGGACCTTGTGGCAAAGTAACGTCTCTGCTTTTTAAAATGCTGTCTACATTGGTCATAGCTTTTCTTCCAAGGAGCAAGCATCTTTTAACATCATGGCTTCAGTCACCATCTGCAGTGATTTTGGAGCCCAAGAAAATAAAGTGCGTCACTGTTTGCATTGTTTCTTCCTGTATTTGCCATGAAGTGATGGGACCAGATGCCGTGATCTTAGGTTTTTGAATCTTGACTTTCAAGTCAGCTCTCACACTCTGCTTTTTCACCTTCATCAAGAGGCTCTTTAGTTCCTCTTTGCTTCCTGCCATAAGGATGGTATCTGTGGTTATTGATGTATCTCCCAGCCATCTTGATTGCAGATTCTGCTTCATCCAGCCCTGCGTTTCACATGATGTACTCTGCATGTAAGTTAAATAAGCAGGAAGACAATTTACAGCCTTGACATACTCCTTTCCCAATTTTGAACCAGTCTGTTGTTTTATGTCTGGTTCTAACTGTTGCTTCTTGACTGAATACAGGTTTTTCAGGAGACAGGTAAGGTGGTCTGGTATTCCCAACTCTTGACCAATTTTCCAAATTGCTGTGATCCACACAGTCAAAGGCTATAGCATAGTCAATAAAGCAAAAGTAGATGTTTATCTCCAATTCTCTTGTTTTTTCAATAATCCGACAGATGTTGGCAATTTATATCTCTGGTGCCTCTTCCTTTTCTAAATCTGGATATCTGAAATTCTTAGTTCATGTACTATTGAAGCCTAGCTTGGAGAATTTTGAGCATTACTTTGTTACAGTATGAAATGAGTGCGATTCTGTGGAAGTTTGAACATTATTTGCATTTCCTTTCTTTGGGATTAGAATGAAAACTGACCTTTTCCAGTCCTGTGGCCACTTTTCCAAATTTGCTGGCATACTGGGTGAAGCACTTTCACAGCATCATCTTTTAGGATTTGAAATAGCTCAAGTGCAATTCCATCACCTCCATTACCTTTGTTCATAGTGATGCTTCCTAAGGCCCACTTGACTTCGCATTCAAGGATGTCTGGCGCTAGGTGAATGATTGCACCATCGTGGTTATCTGGATCATTAAAATCTCTTTCGTACATTTCTTCTATGTATTCTTGCCACCTCTTCTTAATATCTTCTGCTTCTGTTAGATCCATACCTTTTTTGTTCTTTATTGTGCCCATCTTTGCATGAAATGTTCCTTTGGTATCTCTAATTTTCTTGAAGAGATCTCTAGTCTTTCTCATTTTATTGTTTTCTTCTATTTCTCTGCATTGATCACCGAGGAAGGTTTTCTTATCTCTCCTTGCTATTCTTTGAAACTCTGCATTCATATGGGTATATCTTTCCTTTTCGCCTTTGCCTTTCACTTCTCTTCTTTTCTCAGCTATTTATAGGGCCTCCTCAGACAGCTATTTTGCCTTTTTGCATTTCTTTTTCTTGGGGATGGTTTTGATCACCACCTCCTGTACAGTGTTATGATTCTCCATTCATAGTTCTTTAGGCACTCTATCAGATCTAATCCCTTGAATCTATTTGTCACTTCTACTATATAATCATAAAGGATTTGATTTAGGTCATACCTGAATGGTCTAGTTGTTTTCCCTACTTTCTTCAATTTAAGTCTGAATTTGGCAATAAGGAATTCATGATCTGAGGCACAGTCAGCTCCCAGTTTTGTTTTTGCTAACTGTATATAGTTTTGCCATCCTGGCTGCAAAGAATATAATCAGATTTCAGTACTGACCATCTGATTGATAGAGTTAATTCTTAAATAGGTTGATAAGGAGTTTGGGGCCTTCAAGGAGGAGAAAGGGATCCAGAGTACCCAAGGAGGAGACAGGGAGTCTGCCCTCTCAAGGAGAAAAGGACAATTTTTTTTTCTACATTCCTTTATCTTAGTCACATAAGACTTAATTTTCTTTATGCCCGGAGCTAATGATTATACAACAAAACAACTCATCTTGCCCAAGAAGGGTATGTTTTTCCTTAAGCTCTGTACTAATGATTATATAGGAGAAGGCAATGGCGACCCACTCCAGTACTCTTGCCTGGAAAATCCCATGGACAGAGGAGCCTGGTGGGCTGCAGTCCATGGGATGGCGAAGAGTCGGACACAACTGAGCGACTTCACTTTCATTTTTCACTTTCATGCATTGGAGAAGGAAATGGCAACCCACTCCAGTGTTCTTGCCTGGAGAATCCCAGGGATGGGGGAGCCTGGTGGGCTGCCGTCTCTGGAGTAGCGCAGAGTCGACACGACTGAAGGGATTTAGCAGCAGCAGCAGCAATGATTATATAACAACATTGTATCTTGCTGGAGGCCTTGTTTCTCCTTCTTACCAAGTCTTCTGACTAATCTTGTTATCTTAAGAAGTTTGTTGTGGGAGTGGGTCTAGTGAAAGTATATAAGGCCTTGACAAGAGCAGTGAAGGAGGCACTCTCTGTCCCCCTTCTGATATCTGTGTCAGAAGCTTTCTCTGTCCTTTTTCACCTAGTAAAAATTTGCCAGACAAAAGCTCTGAGTGATCAAGCCTAGCTCCTGATCCAAACCTAAATCTTTGGAGATCAGTTCAGTTCAGTTCAGTTCAGTTGCTCAGTCGTGTCCGACTTTTTGCAACCCCTTGAATCGCAGCACACCAGGCCTCCCTGTCCATCACCAACTCCCAGAGTTCACTCAAACTAACATCCATTGAGTCAGTGATGCCATCCAGCCATCTAATCATCTGTTGTTCCCTTCTCCTCCTGCACCCAGTCCTTCCCAGCATCAGAGTCCTTCACATGAGGTGGCCAAAGTACTGGAGTTTCAGCTTTAGCATCATTCCTTCCAAAGAAATCCCAGGGTTGATCTCCTTCAGAATGGACTGGTTGGATCTCCTTGCAGTCCAAGGGACTCTCAAGAGTCTTCTCCAACACCATAGTTCAAAAGCATCAATTCTTGGGCGCTCAGCTTTCTTCACAGTTCAACTCTCACATCCATACATGACCACTGGAAAAACCATAGCCTTGACTAGATGGACCTTTGTTGGCAAAGTAATGTCTCTGCTTTTGAATATTCTATCTAGGTTGGTCATAACTTTTCTTCCAAGGAGTAAGCGTCTTCTAATTTCATGGCTACAGTCACCATCTGCAGTGATTTTGGAGCCCCAAAAAATAAAGTCTGACACTGTTTCCACTGTTTCCCCATCTATTTGCCATGATTGATGGGACCAGATGCCATGATCTTCGTTTTCTGAATGTTGAGCTTTAAGACAACTTTTTTACTCTCTTCTTTCACTTTCATCAAGAGGCTTTTTAGTCCCTCTTCACTTTCTGCCATAAGGGTGGTGTCATCTGCATATCTGAGATTATTGATATTTCTCCTGGCAATCTTGATTCCAGCTTGTGCTTCTTCCAGCCCAGCATTTCTCATGATGTACTCTGCATAGAAGTTAAATAAGCAGGGTGACAATATACAGCCTTGATGTAGTCCTTTTCCTATTTGGAAGCAGTCTGTTGTTCCATGTCCAGTTCTAACTGTTGCCTCCTGACCTGCATACAGGTTTCTCAAGAGGCAGGTCAGGTGGTCTGGTATTCCCATCTCTTTCAGAATTTTCCACAATTTATTGTGATCCACACAGTCAAAGGCTTTGGCATAGTCAATAGTCAAAATGGAATTCAATTTTCTGTCAATGGGTGGGGCTGTGTTCATGAAATTTATATAGGTCTTCATAAAACCATTCCACTTCAGCTTCTTTGGCATTTTTGGTTGTGGCATAGACTTGAATTACACTCATACTGAATGGTTAGCCTTGGAAATGAACAGAGATCATTCCGTCATTTTTGAGATTGTACCCAAGTACTGCATTTCAGACTCTTTTGTTGACTATGAAGGCTCCTCCATTTCTTCTAGGAATTCTTACCCATGGTAGTAGATACAATGGTCATCTGCATTAAATTCACCTATTCCAGTCCATTTTAGTTCACTGATTCCTAAAATGTTGATGTTCACTCTTACCATCTCCTGTTTGACCACTTCCGATTTACCTTGATTCATAGACCTAACATTCCAAGTTCTTATGCAATATTGTTCTTCACAGCAGCAGACTTTACTTTCACCACCAGACATAGCCACACTTGGACACTGTTTCCACTTTGGCTCAGCCTCTTCATTCTTTCTGAAGCTATTTCTCCACTCTTTTCCAGTAGCATATTGGATACCTACCAACCTGGGGGAGTTCATCTTTCAGTGTCGTATCTTTTTTGTGTTTTCATACTGTTCGTCGGCTCCTCAAGGCAAGAATACTCAAGTGGCTTGCCATCCATTCCCCAGTGGACCACATTTTGTCAGAACTCTCCACCATGACCTGTCTGTCTTGGTTGGCCCAACATGGCATGGCTCATAGTTTCATTGAGTTATACAAGGCTGTGATTCATGTGATCAGTGTGGTTAGTTTTCTGTTATTATGGTCTTCATTCTCTCTGCCCTCTGATGAATGAGGCTAAGAGGCTTGTGGAAGCTTCCTGAATGGAAGGAGTTGCTGTGGAATAAACTGGGTCTTGCTCTGGGGGGCAGGGCCATGCTCAGTAAATCTTTAATTCAATTTTCTGTCAATGGGTGGGGCTGTGTTCCCTCCCTGTAGTTCTATGGTAGGGGTAATGGCAGTAATGGCTACCTTCTTCAAAAGGACTTATTCCAGCATGCTGTAGCTCCCAGAAATGTTGTATCCAGTGCCCCTGACTATTGAAACTGCCTCTGCCGAAGCCTCCTGGACACTCACAGGCAAGTCTGGCTCAGTCTTTTGTGGGGTTGCTGCTCCTTTCTCCTGAGTCCTGGTGCATACAAGGTTTTGTTTGTGTCCTCCAAGAGTCTGTTTCCCCAGTCCTGTGTAAGATCTGTGATCAAATCCCACTGGACTCCAAAGTCAAATTCCCTGGGTGTTCTCAGTCCTTATGCCAGATCCCTGGGTTGGGAAATCTGTTGTGGGCCTTAGGGAATTTAAGTTACATTATAGTGTGAGCTGGAATGTAAATTCAAGTCAGTCTGATTCCAATTTGCCTTTGCCTCTTATCTTGCCATTAATGTTGATAACATGTAGCCTCTTAATTGCTGTCTTAAATATCTCAAGTTGTTTTTTTTTTTTTTTAACAGATCAAAATAAGCAGGATGGAAAATGAGAAAACTGCCATTTTCTTGAAACTCCCCATTGTTTTGAACCCAGGCAATTTGTGGTTAAGATAAAATGGCTGTGATGAAGGGAAAGGGTTGGAGGGGTGCATGGGGCCTCCCCCATGAAGGGGGTCTTCATCACCACTACCACTAGAAGATTCTACCAGAGTGGCTCTGACTTCCTTTATTCCTTTCTCTCCTGTACCTCATCATTCTCATCTGTTGGGAAGCACTGTTAAGAAGGCAGTGGGACATGGTAATGACATTAGATGTTTACCCAATGACCATGGGGAATAATCGTTCGATATGGAAAAAAAAAAATGAGTGACAATCCTGGACCTCTACTCGAGGTTTTCTTGGCATCGTGAGAACTTTAGCATCAAGTGATAGGAGATTTTCTGTTAGAGTGTTTTTTTGCTTTCCAATAATTGGTTCTCTTCCTTCAGGTTTCTTCTCTACCTCCCATCAGGGTCAGGAGGGGGAAAGGGTTTGTGGGGATTGAATCATAATCAGAGATGCCAACCAGATATGCTTCTGTGTGTGCAGCTTGAAGTCTCTATTCCTTATTAAAGAGTCTCTCACTTATCATTATTGGCAAGAAAAGGAGCTGCCACTGAGACCAACAGTGGATAAAAAGTAGCTGATCCAAGGGCAGCTGCTGCTTTCCCTGCAGGGATCAGAAAGGGAACTGCCACATCCTTCAGTCCCCTCATAAATTCCTAGGGATGATCATGGTCTGAATCGTCCCCCCTAAGGAGTAAAGCATACAGTGAAAGAGATGCTGGTACTTTCTGAATTTGGACAAATGAAAGTATGAGGCAGTGTTTGGTTTTGAAACATAATAGGTACAGCAGTGGTTCTTCAGGCTTCATTCGTTGATTCAAATCCTAGTCCAAAAATGCATTTCCATGGGAACGATCACCAGAAGGTAGCTAAAGGTCTTGCCCATTCCATGAGCTCCTAGGACTTGTAGGTTTAATGTCTCTATGAAGGCACAATGCCCTACATAAGCAAAGCGGTGAATGCAACCTTTTGGTTTGTGCCATTCACTGCTTTTGATATTTCCAATGAAATCGGTAACAGAGACATTTCAGGAGTACTCTGAACAGGAATTTCTTCTACTCTGATGCTTAAAAGTATATTTAAACTATCAACCAAAGTGAGATTTCTACTAACAAAAAAATTAATAACCTTAGAGATATTTTATATTCCTTTCTGAATAAAAACCCTAAAATAAGTTGAAAGATGTACAGTACATCTAATGTATTACTATCTGTTTTTTCCCATATTATTGTTTTGTAATCATTTTACTTTTTCAGCAATTAAAATTAATACATAAAATGAAATTTTTAGATTGAGCAGAAAAGCTGTTGCTTTAAAAAAATGCCAAATCCCTACCTTGAATCCTTGGGCTCTAACCCTATGTCTATACATTCTTAGACAATGCCTCAAGGTAAAAAACATAGATTTATTCTTTGTTCAGTGTCTCATTTGAAATATTCAGAATATAGACTTACTCAGAGATTGGAAGCTGGTTTAATACATGTGCCAGCCATCCTGAAAGCCATTTCAATAGACTCTGTAACCCTGGCATTTGTTTTAGAAATAATTGCATGCAAATGTGGTTTAACATCTGTACTATGTCTCTTAATCCTAACCAGGCATTTTCCATTAGATGTAGTCTGAAAATCACATTAAGAAAAATATATCATCTGTGAAATTATATTCTGAATGCCCCAAATAGCAGAGAAAGGGACAGTATCCAGTTAAATTTAATGTGAAGCATTCCTTTTTTTCCCTCTGAATCCCAAATTTTAAAATGTGTATTTCATTTCTCTCAGTGCTGCATTATAAAATTGAACTGACATTTTCTGTTTTCCAAAATTTTCAACTTAGTTTACCACAGAACTTCTGTGAAAATGAAACTATATTGCTATGTAAAATTATATTATTAATTTTTGTTCATAATATAAAATGCAAATTTATTTTTATACCTTTATGGGACTACAATTCAGATAAGTTAAATTTTAGTACACTGTATTCTTGTAAGCAGAGTTTTTCAAGTGGAATTTTGTTACTGAACTGGCTTTAAATATACTATAATTTATTAGTGTGCTTTAAAATATAGGGAAAGAATATTAAAGAATAAAATATAGGTAGAGTCCTAGGAAAGCAACTGATGGGAAGGAAGAGGAAGGGGAGTTTCCTGCAGAGTAGGGGGGCAGTTCTTGCCATCACTGAGATTTATAAGAATATTTTGTGCCCTTCTGCTTTCGTCACGGTTACTACTTCAGGATGTAATACTAAATACCTCAGAAATGTGTATATGTATTTTACCCTTCGTATAATCCTCCAAGAGAAAGGCAGGAGGTATACACATGTAATGATGAGAAATTTGGAGGCCCTCAGAGCCACTTTGCTTTACAGGATTCACTAGAAGCTCTGGCTCCCACTCCTCTGTCTCCATCCCTGCCACCCTCTCTGCACTAGCACTCTTCTCTGACACTGCTGGACTGTCAGTTTCTCTGAGTGATGCCAAGGGCCCCGTACCTTCAAGCCTTCATAGCGGCCTCTGCTTTGGTCTTCAGTGCTCTGCACCTCCAACCACCTCACACCTATTTTTATACTAATGTCCATTTATTATCACTTAGTCTAAAATCCTTTTCTATCCACTGTCTGCCAGGTAAGTATCCCTTCTCTATGCTCCCATAAAAACCTGTGCATCCATCTGTCATAGACTTATTATGATACCCATCACTAGTAGTTTGTCTTCCCAATTTGTCTATAAACTCTTTGGATTAAGGACTCCTACTTAACCTGGTATCCCAATTCTTAACATAGAAAGTAGTTTTCTGCAGTATCCAGCAGAAGTGAGAGGAATCCCATCCAAAATTTAGATGTTGAGGCTAATCACACTCCACACGAGGAGAATTTGAGAGAAATTTGGTTATTCACATGGGAGACTCTGGGGGAGAGCTGGTAGTGTACACACAGGTCAAGGCTGGCTTGGGACAGGAAAGGGTATAGACTGGGTCTGTGTAATGTCTCTGGGTTATGCTGGAGCAAAGATACCTTGAGCAGGTATTTTAAATTTCCCTTCAGTGGCCAGTAAGGAGGCCCACACACAAGGTTTCTGTCCAGAGGGGGCCACAGGGGAAAGGGAGGTTGAAGCCTAAAAAGAAGTCAGTAGTCCAAAAACTGGAGTAAGACCCTTTATTGTAAGTGGCATTAACTTGATGGTCATTAAGTCTGTGGTGAATAAAATACTGATCAAACCTACAGTCAGTCAGTAGCGTTTCAATCAACAGGTGGATCTGAGTGCCTGTGTGTCCTGGGCACCATCCACTGCTCAGTGCTTTCTCAATCCATTGAAGGTTGTTTTACCCTGGCCTGTTTCTTACCCTCTATTGCCTCACCTACCCTCCTTAAGGCAATGAGAGACATCTATATTTTCTTCTGAGTGCAACATATAAAACTGAAAACTAAGGACTGTTATTCTTACATAAGCATAAATCCTTCTGCCTAACTTCAGTATACCCAGGGGGACAATCCCATGCATAGAATCCATCTGTTTTATCTATTAAGTAATTTCTGTATAACTTTAAAGTTGTCTTCCATTCTCCAAATGATCAGGAGATCCAGCTCCTGTTTTTCTTTTGTTTTGTTTTGTTTCAGAAGAGCCTAAAATATTCTCTTGAACACAGCAAATAAGTATACAAGTATAACAAAAATAAAATATTCTACCAATACTCTGCAGGAGTATCTTATGCCAGAGGTGTCTATTGACTGCTATCTATAGCACCTCTTAAAAATGTAATAACTACGTCACTTGTAGGAGCAACACCTCAGATATCTTTTGTTTTTCAATGACTTTAGCTGCATGAAAGATACTTGATTAACATCACTGGAGATTCAGGTGGTCTGTGGAGTCAGTGAGCAGGTGTGATGGTGGTTTAATCACTAAGTCGTGACCTACTTTTATGACTCCATGGACTGTAGCTTGCCAGGCTCTTCTGTCCATGGGATTTTCCAGGCAAGATTACTGGAGTGGATTGCCATTTCCTTCTCCAGGGGATCTTCCTGACCCACAGATCAAACTCATGTCCCAGGAATCGAACCCAGGTCTCCTGCATTGCAGGCAGATTCTTTACCGACTGATCTCTGAGGGAAGCCTGACAGGTAGGTCTTATTCTTCTCACTGACGATGTTGGGTCATCTCCCCCGTCCTTGAGCTCAGCCTCAGCTCTGGAGACAGCTGGGCTCTGTGGATGAGAAATATCCATATCTTTTCTATTCTTAGCTCTTCTGCTGATGTTTATAACAAGGGTGCCAGTTATGATGACAGCTGTCTGAGGTGAATAAGAAGGGGATTGATGAAAACCAGGGCAAAAAATGTGACTTTGACAGTGTTATATTCTGTAATCTTTGTTAATTCTTTAGTACTTTTATGATATGAAATGGAGATCACATCTTATTTTAGGAATGCCAAGGATTTAATTGATTTATATTAAGTACTTTAAAATCACAAATCCTCCAAATATCTGGTATCTACATTGAGACAGTAGCCATCACAAGACTTTGTTAGTGTTTATCTACACTTAAAAAAAAAAGAGAGAAAGAAAGAAAGAAAGAATTTCCTATCTGTTGAATGAGGAAAAGCAAATGAGTATATAATCTTCATGTCAAGTGCTCAATCATGTCAGACTCTTTGCAACCCAATGGACTGTAGCCTACCAGGCTCCTCTGTCCATGGAATTTTTAGGCAAGAATACTGAAATGGGTTGCAATTTCTTTCTGCAGGAGATCTTCCTGTCCCAGGGATCGAACCCATGTCTCCTGCATTTGCAGGCGGGTTCTTTACTACTGTGCCACCTAGGAAACCCAAATATCTTAAATTATGATAAAAAATAAAAATCCTAATGTCCACCAATAATCAATACTTAAAAAAACAATGCCTGTGTTGATACGTTTTGATTTAACCTAATGCTTTATTTTTCTGTTTTTATATATTGTACTATGCTTTGCAGAATAGAAAGTTTGATTATATAAGCTGCAATTTTAAGGAAGGAAAGGATGTATTTATAAAACTAACATTATGATGGCAATTTATGATTACTTCACTTAATTTTGCAAATAGTAAATATAAGGTGGCTAAGATCATGATTTTCAGCCTTATCTTTTGTATTTTCCCTGAAAATGGATTGTTACCTAAAATTTGCTCCAAAACTTAGCTTAAAAGCTATCAAAGTTTAATCCTAATTTTAACAGTGAGATTATAGATTGAAATATTTCAAAGTATTCTTATTAATTTATATCTCTGATTTCAAGTCACAGAAATGCAAGTAAAACTTAAAAAAGTGGGATAAAAGACGCTTACTCCTTGGAAGGAAAGTTATGACCAAACTAGATAGTATATTCAAAAGCAGAGACATTACTTTGCCGACTAAGGTCCGTCTAGTCAAGGCTATGGTTTTTCCAGTAGTCATGTATGGATGTGAGAGTTGGACTGTGAAGAAGGCTAAGCGCCAAAGAATTGATGTGTTTCAACTGTGGTGTTGGAGAAGACTCCTGAGGGTCCCTTGGACTGCAAGGAGATCCAACCAGTCCATTCTGAAGGAGATCAACCCTGGGATTTCTTTGGAAGGAATGATGCTGAAGCTGAGACTCCAGTACTTTGGCCACCTCATGAGAAGAGTTGACTCATTGGAAAAGACTCTGATGCTGGGAGGGATTAGGGGCAGGAGGAGAAGGGGACGACTGAGGATGAGATGGCTGGATGGCATCACAGACTCGATGGACATGAGTCTGAGTGAACTCAGGGAGATGGTGATGGACAGGGAGGCCTGGCGTGCTGTGATTCATGGGGTCGCCAAGAGTCGGACACAACTGAGCGACTGAACTGAACTGAACTGAATCAAAGATATAGAATTGGTTACAAATACCAGGAAAATCTCAGCAAAAATGTGGTCACAGAAAGGACAGGAAGCAAAAGCAAGATCATTGGGCAGGCTCTGTGGGGTCCTAGCATTAGGTTGGATGAATTCCTGTTTATTATCCTCAAGAATCACTTACTGGGAGAGAGAATCTAATGGTCTGTTTTACCACCCACTTACCCTTGAACCAGTCCTACCAGTTTGCATTTGGTAATTGGGGGTTGAGGGGAGGGTGTTGCAGAATGGGGATGATCCCCAAGAAAAACTTTCATGTTATTAACAAAAAGAGGAATAGATGCCTAGTAGGCAAAATCAACAGATTTCCTCTGTAATAACTGAGCTGATTTGCTACAGAATTGTAGCATCATCTTGACAATATATTTTTTTTCCTCAAAGAATTCTGCCCTATAAAGACTGAGGAAACACAAGACAATAGAGAATTATAAGTAAATAGCACCTAGCAGCACATTATATTCACTAGTGTACAGGTATGCCTCAATCTATGCAATGTATATGTTCCTAAAGATTATATAAAAATCAAATTTCTTTTTTCTACTTAAATGTAATCTTAATTCTCTTTTTTTTATTACTTAAGTGAAGCGTAATCCCTAATTTAATCCTATAAATTTGGATTCTATGTTGAATTTGTTACTGGTGAATGGTATAATTTGGCATGTTTAGAAAGAAAGTATACTATTTTTTTTAAGTTTATACTGATCCATGAAGAAAACAAGCATAAATTTAAAACTTTTAACAATCAGTACTTTAATAATATTCTCTAAGCCCTTGGACCAATGTTTCAAAATCAATTTGAGTTAGTAGACCTAACAACTTCACATTCTGATTGTAAGCACTGTTCCTTCCACCTCACCACCACCTCTGTCCACATACGCACCTTTCTGACCCAACTATATCCCATGATTAATGATGACCTTAAAGATATCTCACTATTTTGTATGTCATTCTGATTTTGCTCCTCATTCTTCAAACTATGGCTTTCCTTACTCCACGTGTGTGTACTCAGTCGTTCAATCATGTCTGACTCTTGTGACCCCATGGCCTGCAGCCCACCAGGCTCCTCTGTCCATAGGATTTCCCAGGCAAGAATACTGGAGTGTGTTGCCATTTCCTACTCCAGGGGAATCTTCCTAACCCAGGAGTCAAACCCAGGTCTTCTGCATCTCCTGCATTGGCAGGCAGATTCTATACCACTGAGACACCTAGGAACTCCCAAGAAAACTACTGAATATTCCTACAGAAAATCTCAGTATCAGGCAGTATTGAGTCTGCAAGTTCAGCTTAGCCTTCATCACTGTTTAGCAATTGTTTCTAAACTCCTTACCCCTGAACCCCCCACACATACACACACACATGCGTGCACACACATCAGCTTAGGATCTTCACTGTCCCCTTCAAGCTTCTACATTTCACACTGAGCCCCTATTCCCAGTGGCTTCATCTTCTAATTTGGAAAGAAAATTTAGAGGCCACCAGGCAAGCTCTCCTGCTTCCTCGCTCATCTCCACTCCTAAAATAAGTATTGGCACCTCTCATTAGGCTCTTTTGTATCACAGTGAGGTCTTCTCTACAAGGCCAACTTCTTTTTTTATATATGATACTTGCCCTGCCCAGCCTTTCCTATGACCTTGTCTTGTCAGCTACACAACTGCTTTGCTGTGTCTTCAGTCTCCTGATTTTCTATGAGTCTCCCTGTCTTTAAAAACCAAACATTGACAAAACAGTATCTTATTTGACCCTTTGTTTTATGTCAAGATATCTTCTTAGCCTTATCCTTTTATTCATCCTTAAAATTTTGGAAAGAATTGTTTACCCTTCAACTTCCATTTTTTCTTTAACATATTATATTCATGTCCCATTCTTATTCTGAAATTACTTTTTTGAGTAGCACTGATAACCTCAGAGTGTTGTATTCAAGACCAAGTCTTATCCTACTTGACCTTATTAGAATATTTGGGATATTTGACACCACTCCTCTATCTTTTGCTGACTTCCCTCACCAAAAGTGTGAGAGAAGTCCCTCCCTCTGTTCATATATTTTTCTTTTCAGTTATTACATCAGTTATTATATTTATCATTATTGTTACCAAGGTGCCTGAGTGCCACTCTAGCCTAATTAAATAAGAGGCTCAGGGCAGTAGAACATCAGTCTTTACTTGAAGATAACCAGATGGCCTTAGCACATGGCACAAATATGGTCCACTGGAGAAGGGAATGCAAACCACTTCAGTATTCTTGCCTTGAGAACCCCATGAACAGTATGAAAAGGCAAAAAGATAGGACACTGAAAGATGAACTCCCCAGGTCAGTAGGTGCCCTATACGCTACTGGAGATCAGTGGAGAAATAATTCCAGAAAGAATGAAGAGATGGAGCCAAAGCAAAATCAACACCCAGTTGTGGATGTGACTGGTGATGGAAGTAAAGTCTGATGCTGTAAAGAATATTGCATAGAACCTGGAATGTTAGGTCCATGAATCAAGGTAAATTGGAATTGGTCAAACAGGAGATGGCCAGAGTGAACATCAGCATTTTAGGAATCAGTGAACTAAAATGGACCGGAATGGGTGAATTTAACTCAGATGACCATTATACCTACTATTGTGGGCAAGAATCCCTTAGAAGAAATGGAGTAGCCATCATAGTCAACAAAAGAATCCTAAATGCAGTACTTGGATGCAATCTCAAAAACAACTGAATGATCTCTGTTCATTTCCAAGGCAAACCATTCAATATCACAGTAATCTAAGTCTATGGACTTCCCTGGTGGCTCAGATGGTAAAGCGTCTGCCTACAAAGCAGGAAACCTGGATTCAATCCCTGGGTTAGGAAGATCTCCTGGAGAAGGAAATGGCAACCCACTCCAGTATTCTTGCCTGGAAAATCCCATGGACAGAGGAGCCTGGTAGGCTACAGTCCATGGGGTCACAAAGAGTTGAACATGACTGAGCAACTTCACTTTAACCCAAGTCTATGCCCCAACCAATAATGCTAAAGAATCTGAAGTTGAATGGTTCTATGAAGACCTACAAGACCTTCTAGAACTAACACCCAAAAATGATGTCCTTTTTATTATAGGGGACTGGAACACAAAAGTAGCAAGTCAAGAAATACCTGGAGTAACAGGCAAATTTGGCCTTGGAATACAGAATGAAGCAGAGCAAAAGCTAATAGAGTTTTGCCAAGAGAACACACTGGTCATAGCAAACACACTCGAAGACTCTGCACCTGGACATGACCAGATGGTCAATACAGAAATCTGATTGATTATATTCTTTGCAGCCAAAGATGGAGCAGCTCTATACAGTCAGCGAAAATAAGACCAGTAGCTGACTGTGGCTCAGATCATGAACTCCTTATTGCCAAATTCAGACTTAAATTGAAGAAAGTAGGGAAAACCACTAGACCATTCAGGTATGACCCAAATCAAATCCCTTATGATTATACAGTGAAAGTGACAAATAGATTCAAAGGATTAGATCTGATAGACAGAGTGCCTGAAGAACTATGGATGGAGGTTTGTGACACTCTACAGGAGGCAGGGGTCAAGACCATCCTCAAGAAAAAGAAATCAAAAAAGGATCCACTATTGTCTGAGGAGATCTTACAAATAGCTTTGAAAGGAAGAGAAGCAAAAGGCAAAGGGAAAAAGGAAAGATATACCCATCTGAATGCAGAATTCCAAAGAATAGCAAGGAGAGATAACAAAGCCTTCCTCAGTGATCAATGCAGAGAAATAGAGGAAAATAGTAGAATGGGAAAGACTAGAGATCTCTTCAAGACTTTAGAGATACCAAGGGAACATTGCCTGGAAAATCCCACGGACGGAGGAGCCTGGTAGGCTGCAGTCCATGGGGTCACGAAGAGTCGGACATAACTGAGCGACTTCACTTTCACTTTTCACTTTAATGCATTGGAGGAGGAAATGGCAACCTACTCCAGTGTTCTTGCCTGGAGAATCCCAGGGACAGAGGAGCCTGGTGGGCTGCCGTCTATGGGGTCACACAGAGTCGAACACGACTGAAGTGACTTAGCAGCAGCAGCAAGGGAACATTTCATGAAAAGATGGGCACAAAATAAAGGACAGAATGATATGGACCCAACCGAAGAAAATGATATTAGAAGAGGTGTCAAGAATATACAGAACTATACAAAAAGATCTTCACAACCCAGATAATCACAGTGGTGTGATCACTCACCTAGAGCCAGACATCCTGGAATGCAAAGTCAAGTGGGCCTTAGAAAGCATCACTATGAACAAAGCTAGTGGAGGTGATGGAATTCCAGTTGAGCTATTTCAGATCCTAAAAGATGATGCTGTGAAAGTGCTGCACTCTATGCCAGAAAATTTGGAAAACTCGGCAGTGGCCACAGGACTGGAAAAGGTCAGTTTTCATTCCAATCCCAAAGAAAGGTAATGCAAAAGAATGCTCAAGCTACCACACAGTTGTACTCATCTCACATGCTAGCAAAGTAATGCTCAAAATATTCCAAGCCAGGCTTCAACAGTACGTTCACCATGAACTTCCAGATGTTGAAGCTGGATTTAGAAAAGGCAGAGGTTCCAGAGATCAAATTGCCAACATCTATTTGAACATCGAAAAAGCAAGAGAGTTCCAGAAAAACATCTACTTTTGCTTTGTTGACTATGCCAAAGCCTTTGACTGTGTGGATCACAACAAACTGTGGAAATTTCTGAAAGAGATGGGAATACCAGACCACCTGACCTGCCTCTTTAGAAATTTGTATGCAGATCAGGAAGCAACAGTTAGAACTGGACATGGAAAAACAGACTGGTTCCTAATCGGGAAAGGATTACATCAAGGCTCTATATTGTCTCCATGCTTATTTAACTTATATGCAGAGTACATCATGAGAAATGCTGGGCTGGATGAAGCACTAACTGGAATCAGGATTGCCGGGAGAAATATCAATATCCTCAGATATGCAGATGACACCACCATTATGGTAGAAAGCGAAGAACAACTAAAGAGCCTCTTAATGAAAGTGAAAGAGGAGAGTGAAAAAGTTGACTGAAAACTCAACGTTCAGAAAACTAAGATCATGGCATCCAGTCCTATCACTTCATGGCAAGTTGATGAGGAAGCATTGGAAACAGTGAGAGACTTTATATTTTTGGGCTCCAAAATTACTGCAGATGGTGACTGCAGCAATGAAATTAAATGACGCATGCTCCTTGGCAGAAAAGCTATGCCCAACCTAGACTGCCTATTAAAAAGCAGAGAGATTTACCAGCTTTACCAACAAAGGTCTGTCTAGTTAAACCTATGTTTTTTTTCCAGTTGTCATGTATGGATGCGAGAGTTGGAATATAAAAAAAGCCGAGAACTGAAGCACTGATGCTTTTGAACTGTGGTGTTGGAGAAGACTCTTGAGAGTCCCTCAGACTGCAAGAGATCCAACCAGTCAATCCTAGAGAAGTCAGTCCTGAATGTTCACTGGAAGGACTGATGCTGAAGCTGAAACTCCAGTCTTTGGCCACCTGATGCTAAGGACTGATTCATTTGAAAAGACCCTGATGCTGGGAGAGATTGATGGTGGGAGGAAAAGGGGACGACAGAGGATGAGATGGTTGGTTGGCATCACCAACTCAATGGACATGAGTTTGAGTAAACTCTGGGAGTTGGTGATGAACAGGCAGGCCTGGCGTGTGCAGTCCCTGGTTTCTCAGAGTCAGGCACGACTAGTTTACTGAGCTGAACCGAACAGAGAACCACCTCCTTAGATGATCTCAGTGCCAACACATCCACTCACTGCTTGTGTCCACCATGTAAGATCTCAGATGTCCCTGAACTTAAAGCTTTTACTATACTCAAAATTTTGCTATAAATAGCTACCTGCATATCCTACAGTCACCTCCAGTATAGTATTTCCAAATGAAGCCAATCCTCTTAATTTTTATTTTGTTTTGTTTTCTTGTGTCCTCTTAACTTTTTGGTGACATCACAATCTACTTCCAGTGTCCTTCACTCATTCATTCTGTCACTCAGATAATTTTCAAATCAGAAGTTAGCCTCTTCTTAAAATGAGTACTGTTTTCTCACTTTGACTGCTCTGGATTTGGCCCACACCATAATTAACTTTCCAGTGAATCTCTGGGCATCTTAGGTTACCATCTATCAGGTCCCAGTTCTAGTCTAAGCCCACATCCTCAGGCTTTTGGAATGTCTCCTTAAAAGAAAATCTGCTCTTCCCTTTACCTCAGGACATGATAGAAATTCTCTTTGTCTGATGTGCAGAACTTTCCATAATCTGAGTTTACTGGTCTTCTCTCTCATCCTCTCTCCCTGTCCATCTCACATTTGAGCCACACCCACATGATCACATTTGTCAAGTGCAATTCTAAGTCTTTTGGATCATCTCTTTCTTCCTTTCCAGGTCTTTCTTTTTCAAGTAATAAATTTCTCATTCTTAATACATTCTTTCAATACAGTGGAACTGTTCCTTTTATGTCTTAGTACATTTCTCTCTAATGTTGAGTCTCAGTGTGGGATCCATGGGTAGATACAGGAGGTCAATGAACATGAATGGAAGAAAAAGTATTCTCATTTTCATCTCTAATTAAAACTTAATATTTTCTTCTATTACAAATGTAGGTAACAAACCACAGGAAGATTGGCATTGTCTATGACATTGTTTTACATCTGTCATAAAAAATTATGACAGATGTTTTCATATTACATTACAGCTGGCAAAAATATCTAGAAGTATTAGTTATGCTTATTACTACTTAAAATTATAGTGGCTATTAATCTGACATTATGTCTTATTATGTAATATATTCACAAAGAAGCACATTGATTAATATTTACAAACCCAGCTTTTTAAATATTTTGATAATTGAATTTCGGTATAACTGATTTCCTTCCTAACTTCTTATATTTTATTTTATGTAATTAAATTTTCTTTCTGAGGAAGTCATTCTAGACTTTATCAGATTGTCAAAGAGGTTCAAGATGCAAATGGCACACTTAGTTGTATCCTAGTTTACAAGGCTATTCTGCCCACTCTCCTTTGGAACCAGAGATGATTTTCTTTTATTTCTATATCTACATGGATAATATAGCTTATAGCACATAGCAGGTTCTTAAGTATTGAATGACTGAATAATAGAATAAAAGAATGAAAACTTACCTGTCATACAAGTATCTTGAACACAGAAGACAGTATTTCTCCAAGTGTAATCACGGAAGCTCTAAATCACAGTTCTCAAGACACTTGAAAAATGCGTACTCGTGGATTTTGAATCTGATTGTCTAGAATTTTTGAATCTAGATGTCTAACCTTGAATTCTTAATTATAACAGCTTATCCAGACATTATTTACATGCTAAAGTTTGAAAATCTGTAGGTTTCATGATGCACAGCAGCCTTAAAAAAATAAATAGAAGCATGACCTTTGTAAATATTATCACCTGCCTGGGCTTTATTTTCCTTCTCTGCAAGGTGGTTCTTTAATGGCTGTACTGTATTCTCCTCGCTATATCATATAGGTTTTGTAGTCAGTACCACAGAAGGACATAAGATAGTCTTACTGCTTGTTGAGGATGAAGAGTCTTCAGGCGTGTGCTCATATTGGTTTGGCTCTCCAGGGTGTGTGGTCCTTCTACTCATTGACTGATTTCAAATGATATACCTCCTACTCTGATCCACTGGGCTTATGAAACACCCAGTGTTTCCCAGGAAGTAGTTCTCTTTTCTTCACCTCCTCTGTCAAAGCTAGGCAGATTTTAATCTGTTTTTCGGAGATGGGCAGATTCAAACAAAAATATTTTGAATTTGTAAAGCCAACATGTATCATCCTGGTACAACCCTGGCCACACTGTCCTTCGGACAACTTCTCTCAGATTTGATGAATGGATTAAAAACAGACAACTAAACCAACGAACAGAACAGTTAGAGTAGAGGAAAGGCCACTCAACCATTTAATTTTATTCTTGTTTCATATTAGGTCAGGAGGGTCCACAATTCCTGACTGGACAAAGACTTCTTTGAAAAAAATTTTGCACCTTTAAAATGTAGATCATTATTCCATTCATATATCATTTTGTCCCAAATTTTATAAGACACTAAATTTGTAAAAATTTTAAAGAAAAATTTGATTATTTTCAGCCAACCTCAAAAAATTATAATTTAAAAATACGTTCATTTGTTAGGAAAGATCAACTTATAATACTTTCCCATTTTTCTGTGAAAAACATACCATCGTCAACTTTGTAGAAATTATATTATTTCTTAGAAGTCACTTAACTTTGTCACTGAATGCAAACACCCTCATATTAACTTTTTGCTTTGCCACACCAGGTTTCTTAGGAGAAACAAATATTTTTTATTTATATGGAAGATACTTTGGTTTATATCATGAAGTCTAATAATAATGGAAAGCTATTTGAATGCAGATAGAATGTCCTGGGAAATTTTGCATCCTTTACAGTGTTTTTTATATACAGTAGAACTTTAATAATTTTTTTTAATTTTACTTTATTTTACTTTACAGTACTATATTGGTTTTGCCATACAGCAACATGAATCTGCCACGGGTGTACACGTGTTCCCCATCCTGAACCCCCCCCCACCTCCCTCCCCGTACCATCTCTCTGGGTCATCCCAGTGCACCAGCCCCAAGCATCCTGTATCCTGTATCAAACCTAGACTGGTGATTCGTTTCTTATATGATATTATACATCTTTCAATGCCATTCTCCCAAATCATCCCACCCTCTCCCTCTCCCTCAGAGTCCAAAAGATTGTTCTATTAATAATTTTTTATTTGAAAAAAATTGCATGTTCTGAAGCAATAATGATAGCTAATAAATAGTAATAAGTACATAACTAACAGACATTAAGCATATGGATACCAGCACTGTTCTAAGTACTTCATAAATCAGCGTATCTGACAACCTTAGAACCTTGTTATTTACTATTCCCTTTCTGGACAGAAAGCATGCATGTGTGCTAAGCGTGCTTCATAGGCATGTCCGACTCTTTGCAGCCCTAAGGACAACAGCCGGCCAGGCTCCTCTGTCCACAGGGTTCTCCAGGCAAGAATACTGGAGTGGGTTGCCATGTCCTTCTCCAGGGCATCTTCCTGACTCAGGGAGCAAACCAGCATCTCTATGTCTCCTGCATTGGCAGACATGTTCTTTACTGCTAGAGCCACCTGGGAAGCTGGACAGAGAGGAAGGAGAGCTAAGTAATTTACTCAAGGTCACATTCCTAATAAGTGTTGAGTCGGGATCTGAACCCTAGAAGACTGTCTCCAGACCCAGTGCTCTCATTTCCAACACAGAACGACTTACTCTTTATTGTTTTAACAGAAAATTGCTATGATCCATATTTAACGGAAGAATAGATTCCCTCTGAAGTTAATGTTGAAAGCCCATTCCAGTACATTGTCATGGCCTTTTCACTCTTAAAATTTTCTTTGGTGCTTATCTGAAACAGATGCAAACACTTAAAACATCCATTCATATTGTGTTTCCCTGTGATTTGCTGGACCATGTCAGGTTGCCTCCAATGACTATATGATTTCATTTGCTTTGCTACCCTTTTACAGACCTGCAACCTCATGGATCTGTTCAAGCATAGTTGGTCGGAGGTTGGTTAGCATCTCTTGCCAACATTCTGTCTCCTTCTGTTGTAGAGAGCTCTAGGACAGCCAGGAGAAGCTTGGTAGGTTTTTCAAAGCAGTTTCTTCAACCAAGCTTTTCGGCAAGACGTGATGGTGGGCTAATGGCAGTGCAAAGTTTACTCTCACATACTTTTAACTCCTGGAGTTACTAATTGGGAGTTACTTAAAAGACTGCCTTTCAAATGGTTTACTTTTTTCCAAGGTATTGTTCTTCAGTAAACATAAGATTAAGTTGACTTTCTCTTTTTACAGATTTTGGTTTTTGACTTTTTATTGCTTGTTCAACTCTTTTGATTGTTTAAACTTATAATTTTGCATGCAAAATGACTGCACAGAAGTGTCACTGCAAGTCCTTACTGTGGGACAGTCCTGTCTCTTTTATCTCCAAGGATAGATTAATGACAGTAGCATTTTTATTTGCTGTATTTTTATCTCCAGCAACAGGAATGATTTGGCACTGTCAGCTGATGGTTGCTTTGGTTAAACAAAGTTTTGGATTAACAAAAATATGTAATGGCTCCAGAAGGTCCTTTAGAATTTTGTTTTATGTCAGTTATCTCAGTGGTTATCGGTTGAAATCATATTGTGTAAATTTTTGAGACACAATTAAAGAAGATAGTTTGGATTATACTTAGATTTACTGAAATTATATTTATGAGTCATTTGAGCTGAGAATGGAGAAAATTCTCACAGTGATGCTTCAGGCTGCTCTCAACCCATAACTGCAATCTGTAGAAGTAATGTAGCAAAAATCTCCCTCTTACAATGAAATCCTTCAGATAATCTTGGCACCTATATTCTTTAAATGGTGCCTACACCATTTTATTCCATAGCATCTTTTGTGTATTTTTATCAGGATACTTGTATCTGGTCTGGAAATGTCCTGTTTTTTAGTCACCTCTAAATCTTCCCTCCGAGCTTGTGATTGGGATGGCGGACCTCCAGCACCCAACATGTTTTGTCTGTGTTGGAGATACAAAGTACAATATTTAAGTTGGATGCTCTTGAAAGAGCTTAAGGTGATGTTGCTTACTTATGGAATTTCATTTTCAGCAGTCAATATAAATAGTGTCGAGGCACTTTTGGAGTTCTAATCATTTTTGGTTTTAGGTAGACAAATGTCAATCTGAGCATTTTTTGTTAGTTGGTTCATTTCTGTGGTATGGAGTAGCATTTCTTTTTTTTTTTAATTTTCAGATGCTTATGACCTTGTTAAATAGCAGTCCAAAAATCATGTGGCTTGTTTTGATTTTAAGCAAAGTTACAGCTGCCTAACTGTAAAGCAGTCAGTTTCTCTTATTATGACTAGTTCTTCAACTTGTACTGTTTTAAATTGCTTGCAATTAGCATATTTCAACCTTATTTTTAGGTTTAAATTGCAGTGTGAGAGTGTACACTCCTCTTAGCTAATTAGTGCTATCAAGGAACAGTAGGTTACCTCATTAGTACCATGTGCATTTAATTAAAGAAGAGAAAATTGGAGTTAACCTCATAGTTAATATTTTCACAGAGTGCTACAATGCCAACACCTTCAATTGGAGTCACACCCCTGTGTATCTAATTATTCACTGGTGCCAAATAAGGTTAGCAAGGGTACTACAAGGCTGTTGACAAAATAATTTAGATGAAAACGTGTTTGTTGGATTCTGACAGTAAAATATTACTTGAACGTATTTTCCTCATCTGCCAGTGTCAGGTGACATACTTCTCCATAGGCAACTGAAGGAGAAGAATATTTGGGAAGCCATTTTTGTTTTTTTTCTGTTTGAATTAAGGTTGCTCTTATCTTGAAAAAAAAATGACACCTAGTCATGTAAAGCATATACAATCCGTTTCTTAAACAGAGCCCCTGAACTTCAGAGATGTATTTGAAAAGAATTATTTATAAGATGTAATATTTACATGCATCAAACCACTACAAATACGCCTTGACACCCCTACCACATTCCTCCTTGCTTTTCTTCTTTTCTGATATACTTATAATTTCCCTTGTGTATCTTACGAATGGGGATCATCCTTTCATATCATACATGAAGTCTAAGGATGTGTTGTCACATGGTCTATTCAAATGCAGTGTAATCCTTTTGCCCTTCAGACAAAATCTTTTGAAATGTCTAATACTACTTAGGTAAAAAATGACATTTCTTGTCATTTATCAATAAATAATCACTTTACTTTTACAGATAAAAATGCAAACCGTTCATTTGAGTATATAGAGTAGTTTTCAATACAAATGACATAATTCAACAGGTTTTATCAGAGATTATGGAGCTTGGCTCCATAGTCTTAAATATATATTTATTGATCTACAATAAATGGCAATATTTTGTTGTAGTAATGCAGAGCCTAGACAGTTTATTAAATGAGGTTCTTGTGATGGTTCTTACATTTTATGACAAGACAGGCTTTATGTTCATTTACATTGGTTGTAATTGATGAGTCAACAGTTAGCTTGTGTGAAAAACATAGTTTAAAGACAAATAGCAACCCATACTCTAAAATCATAGTACCATTTAAAGTTGTGGGAGTATTTATTAACATTGGCTATAAGTTTAGCTTAGAAATGAGAAGTAAGATTCATAAGTCAAGATCATGGCAGATCAATAATTTTTGGTTAGTGATTAATTCATATGTTCAAATATTCAAATTAACATCTGCCAAATAATTCCTATTTTTAAAATTTATACTATTATTAGCTGTGATACAAAGGTGGGATAGTTTTGTCTAGGTTGACCTATCAAGATAATAATCCAAAATAATTTTCTTAAATGATAATGTACATTATTAGCATAAGATTGGGGGAAAAAAGCCAACTCCTGATTCTCTTTGTTTAATCTAGGAATTGCTTCCAGAAACAAAATTATGTGTCTGTGGCCACTCTTCTGGTGATGGGCATCCTCACAACACATTTGCAGTAAGTTACACTGGACCATTAGCGATTCAGCTACTACATATAAGGCCATAGACCCAACCCCACTAAATAGATGGTCTGTGCTTTTCTGTTAGCCACTGCCATATAGTCGTGAAGATGATCAAGAGATGACTAATGTTAAGGCGCAGATGTAGTTTTTTTTCCTGCTGGTTCTTATATTCTTACTTCAATTATGTTTCATCGCTTATAGATCACAGTTTCTGTGAATTGATGACATTAACGTTTACTTTACATATGTAAGGGTGTATGGCTGTTTCACCACTGTACTTTTCTTGAACCACTATGCTTTCTGGAACAGATTTAGAAATAATTTGATGAGATGTTATTGATATGCATAAACTAAATGGAGATTATGGATAGATACAAGAAATATTTTAGGGAATAGTTGCTATTCTGAGTTCTGCAAGTTAACATATAAATATGCCAAGGCCTCTTTTTACATATTCTGTCACCGAGTATAATTTGTCTCTTTAGACTATAATATTCAATGAAAATTGCTTTTGTGACCCAATTCACATACCAGTTAGCCTTGGAAATGAATAGCAGTCCTGAAGTGGCCATTCAAGAATTTTTAAATAGAGCAACTTCATGTTTCTATTTAGCATGGACACTACCTGTATTCCTAAGGAATCTCTAAATATGTAAGTCATATATTTCCATTTATAGAATTTTTGCTTGTTTCTTGAAGAATTGATGTAGTTTTTTAGGTTCTATTGTCTAGAATATTCCTAAACTGTCTCACCTAAAAAATATTTTTTACTACCATATATGTAATATTTCTTAATTTATGATTGTAGACTCATAACCAAATAGTAAAACAGAAATATCTAATTTCATACCTTGGTTAAAAAAAGAAAGATTTTTATCAATAAAAATAGTGTCAGATTAACATGGAATGCTATTCTTTGTGGAAAATATACAATCTTTAAACATTTTTTAAAATGTTGGATGCAAAGCAAAAATAGAAGTGAAAAAAGTGATAACATACTGTTTTATAGAAATAATGAATGCAGGGGACTGGTAATAAATTTTGTATATGAAATTAGGATTTATAATAGTCTGAAATTACCTAGTTTAGGGTTTCATTCATTTTAATTCTAAAGTGTTGTTCTCCTAATAATAGTAATAACTTTTGAAAGAATAGCAAAAATTAAGAAGTAGTGGCAAGTTTTGCTCAAATTATGTAAATTTATGTGAAAGACTAAAATAATCTTAATTTCTAAGTTTTTGCTGTATGTTTTGAAGAAAACAAATTTAAGTTAAACTTCAAAAATAGCTATGTATTTTAACTTAGTAAAAAAGATTAATTCAAAAATATACTTAAAAATGCTGCATTAAAAATTAAGCAGGCAGTATTCCTAATTGGTAACACATTTTCCTAAAATAATCTCAGTGGAAAAATTGTTTTCTTTAGCCTGAAGAGTGAGATGGCTTAACTAATAATATTTTGTTCTTTATGTAAATCTGCTTCTACTTTTAAAAAATTATTCTCTATTCTACTGACAGAAATTTAAATCTACAGCATTATATCTTTTCACTGCAATGTTTTCTGAATGAAAACAAACTGTGGAGAAATTAAATAAATGGCTCACAAGTACCATGCAGTTCCTCAATGGCAAGCCTGAATTTATAGCCCAAGTTTGTGAAATCACCAATGTATTGATCTTTCCAGGGGTATACCACATCATTCATGACTGCCTTGAATACTGTGTTGAACAAGAGTCTGAGATTACGCCATGTACTTGAGACTATAGTTAGTCTCCAAGGTAGAAAGCAAGTCAGCATAAATTAGTGAGGTCTTCTGTGGTTGGTGGGTAAAAAGAGAATGACAGTGCATGGATCAGGTGTTTACCATCCCTGAAGTGCACCAAACAATATTTCAGATTAATCACTGAGTGACTTTGCAAATGGTGCTTCTGGACTTCACAACAACAGGGAAACATTCAGTACTAAGTAGGGGCTTATTTCCTTTACTGATTATATTAGATGCGAACTTTTTGTGAGCTAAAATGGCTACATAATGTGATTTAAAATCCAGATGCAAACTAAAACAAAGACTATTTATTATTTGTAGTTGACAGTTTCTGTGTGATGAAGCATGGCTCTCTCTCTTAGTATTTGTTAAATTTCATATTACTAATATGCTGGGGTGGTACTTGAATAAGTCTGAACACCATGAGATTACTGGAGATTATACTAATAGACTAGGTATAATGTGCACCTACTGCTGCTGAGTCGCTTCAGTCGTGTCTGACTCTGTGTGACCCCATAGACGGCAGCCCACTGTCCCTGGGATTCTCCAGGCAAGAACACTGGAGTGGGTTGCCATTTCCTTCTCCAATGCGTGAAAGTGAAAAGTGAAAGTGAAGTCACTCAGTCGTGTCCGACTCTTAGCGACTTCATGGACTGCAGCCTACTGGGCTCCTCCATCCATGGGATTTTCCAGGCAAGAGTACTGGAGCGGGTGCCATTGCCTTCTCCGGTACATCTGCTAATTCATTGCAATTCTGGGCAGTAGTAATTGTATCCACAATTACTTATATCATCTCTACCTAAAAATTGTAAATCTTAAACTGTTTCTACCTTTTTTTTTTTTTAGGAAATCTTTGAGCACCATAGGTTGTACATTTAATATTCTAAGAGTAACAGTTTAATAATCTTATTATAAGTTTGAATTTTATAAGAGAAAGGCATTGAGTTTTGGCTTTAAAAGACATGAATATGAGAGTAAATGAGTTTCACTCTAAGAGGTTACTTTTCAGTACTTGCTTTTCACACTCAGGTTTTTCAAATGGTGTATATTTAACTCTAATCTGGCAAATCTTTAGTTTGCTTTTCTTTCAGTCTTTAGTAATAGTATTGATGCCTGTCTTTTTTCCCTGGCTACAATCCTAAATTTCATAACCTTTGGTTTCCCTGCCACATGGTAGTAACCTGAGTTCACTCCTCGAGAGATCGACCCTGTTGACACTTCATCTGCCTGAATGCCCTTATTAGCACCTACCTGCAGATAATGGTACTGTTGGTCTTTACACAGGTTTTTACACCTATAGGAATACTGTTTTACATAGGACTCTGCCTGTTGGCTCTAACTGTTAAGGCAATTATGGCAGAATGCTCAGTCTTTGTCTTTGGGGTCTTAATTTCAAAACCTTTACCACTGAATCATATGCATATTTTGATGAACAAAATTTGTTGGATCTATAAATTAAAAGTAAGACTTGGTTGGTCTTGGTCTAGCTGTTATGTATCACATTCAAATTAAATTACATTGACCACCTCGGGTCTTTTCCCCTACAGATCTTGACTCTATTATGATTGCCTCCTGAATGTTTCATTTTGATGGGAATTGTGGATTGGAGAAATTAAGGAAAAGAGGACAATGATGGTTTTAAGAATCTTTTTCTGTTCCAAATTTCTCTCTCTTTTTAGGCTTTCCATAAATTTTACTCAGTACCAAATAATCTGTCCTGTGGACTCTGGAATCAGCTTTCTAAACTGAATACTGGGTAGTTACTTGACTTTTTTTAGCATTATGTTTGCAATCTGTAAAATAGGACAGATAGTAAAATTAGGTAGGTAGTATCTACGTCATAGAGTGGTAATAGGTTTACATTTGATAATCCCAAAACTACTTAGCTTGATGACTAACACACAGAAAGTATACAGTAGATGTCTGACTCAGTATCCATGGTATCATCAGTATACTCTTGCTTGGACCAAAGAGGCAATTCTGTTTGACATAAATTTAATTACGTATTGATATTTGGTATTAACACTAAGCAAGAGGTTTGGAATATTAACTTATGCCATGACCAAGATGGAAATGTTGCTTACTGAGTGGAAAATACTCATTAATTTAAGACACACACTAATTTTTTCACTCACAAAAATCAGTTATCTAAAGTTTTCTGATTTGTTAAGCTGAGTGAAAGAGAAAGAACCCTGCCTCACTGGACCTAAATGATGTCCTCTGGCAGTCAAAGAAAATCATGGGAAAAGAATGTTAGCAAAAGTGATTGTACCATCAGCTGTCTGTATCCAGCCAGAACACATGAGAATAAGGAATTAGGGAATGCATGCGGAGTGCCAGTTTATCACCAATTAATTTCTTCCCTTTTCTGTTATAAACGTGTTAGCAGAGATTAACCGAGAATTAGAGAGAAATTACTACTTAGTAATGGTATTGATAATTTTAACTAACAAGCTGGAGACAATTAACCAGATGGGATAATGTTGTGGTAAATTTTTTGGAAAGTCCTTCCTATAAAACCTATATTGCAAGATGTAACTGTTTGTTATTAGTGTGAATGTGTGTTAGTATAAGTTTGAATTTATTTTAAAGCAATGTAGATCAGATTTGTTAATTCATCATGTTTATTTTGAGTAATTTGTCCTATTACAATAAGACTGATATTATTATAAGTCCTTGATATGAAATTAAGATAATCAAATATTTCAAACACTTATATTACAAATGATTTGTTAATGCCAATATGCTATATTATAGTGACTGTATTTAGAGCTACTATTAAAAACCTTCTAGGTTTTCCATTGGAAAGAGAATAAAGATTTCAGTTTTTAAAGCCTTGACTGACATTTGTATGCAACTCCTTGATTAATCGTTTTCTTTCCTAGTGTAACTCAAGATATTAATAATTATCTTTACACACCCCACTCAGCTGGGATGTAGCTCCCTGAGCTCAGTTCATTCTAGACACCTCTCCTGAGTAATTTGCCTCTCACCTTCTATTTTACTGCAATATTTGAGACTGCCATGAATTCTCTTGATGTTGGTTCCAAGAAGGACCAGTAGCAGAGCTTTTTCAATGGAGACTCTTCTTTGAAATTTATAATGAATAATTTACTTCCCTTGATGATTCACCAAAGCATCAGTATGGCACAAATCAGGGGCTGATGAAAGGATTATTTATTTAGTTGTCTGGTTTTGTTGTTGTTAATATATTTTTCATCAAATAAATTGATACATACACTCAAATATGTATGTGGCAATAATGTGAATTTATGGTGCCCATTCGAGCAGACTGTATTTTTGCTTTCACATTTAAAGTTATTTGTAATGAGCTACTAGTGATAGTCTCTACAAATATGAAATATAATATGCATTAGCTTTTAACAGTTCACTCTATAGTTCTTGCATATTTCTTAACATCATTGATAAACTGGATATTCTATATTTATCACTTGTATTTCTGTTCCTTGTCTATTTCTACACCACTTATTGTAGCATAGTCAGTGAAAGGCACAAAATCAAGTCATCCTAGTGTATAAATTTGCACACCCCATGAGCACATGCACATACACGTACATATCTAAAAGATCAGTTATGTAAAAGAATTTCTTTTTATTGAGTTCTATCTACAATTCATTTTTTTCTCTTCTTTTGCATTTAAATATTTTGCATTTTTAATTTTCATTAGGTAAAATGAGTTATGCACAGTATTGACAAACTACAGAATCACATTTTTATTATTGGCACCATTCATGCAACAATATATTTACATAAAAGTATTTATAAATAAATTTTTCATATATTTAATCTGTAGGATGTCAAGTTAAGCAGTACATGATTCCCAATGGCATTCAAATATAAACCTGAAACTGCACACTGTACTTTAAATATAAACATGAAACTATACTTTAAACCTTTATCCAGTGGAGTTCAGAAAGCTTACTATTACCAGAATTCAGTCATGCTATAATCACATAATGCACCATACAACTTAGATGAAATTGTACTTGTTTACTTCAGTTAATTATATTCCTTATCAGAATTATAATAAATTTGGTGTAAATAGATTCACACTACTGATAAAATAAAGAATAAAGTCTTATACAATGTCTGGTAAGCTTTTCAGGATGGAACTTCTGTCATATTTAACATTAAGGAGCTACATGAAATGCTCCAGCTCTTGCAGCTAAGTTCTTTTCCCTGAAGTTGTCATTATCATTCTAGCAGGGAGCTTTGTGTTCTCTCTTAAGAGAGATAGTGTAAGATATTTTAGAATATTGGCAGAAGTAATCTATCACTCAGATCCAGTGTCTTGTAACATCACACTCCAGGATAACTATAATATCTTAATTTTAATTTAGAATTTTTGTGTAGAATATTTAGTAGGGCTTAAAACAGATTATATAGAATGAGAGTAAGAAATCTCAAGAGATCTTGAGAGATCTTAAGTGCTCTTTACTAAGAGTATTCTTAAGAGATACTACAGTGAAAAGGAAGTCTCGGGTAAATATATCGGAGATAAATTCTTATTAAAATAAGCATGATTCATAAATTCATGTTGGCAAAGTAATATCAAAATTTGATAAATAAGTGTAAAGGTTTAAGAATTTAATGTTATATATGCAAACCTAGTGAAAATTTTCTTGATACAAAGGTAACTGTTGGGGGAGTGTGTAATTTCCTTGGTTCTGTCTCATCACAACAAAATTTGAAGTGACGGACCAGCATTACAGCCCTGGGACAGACCATGTCGCAGCTCTCTCGGACAGATCAATGTTACAGCTCTGTGTTACAGCTCTGTGTTACAGCTCAGTTTTATTTAGAAAATATAGGAAAATATATTCTTGAGGCGTGAGGGCATGCCAACCCAAAAGATGTGAAGAGAAGAAAGAGAGAGAGAGGAAAAGAGCGAGGCACCTGGCCCTTTGGCTCCTCCTTTTATGTGTTTCCTCCTCCCCCTGGGCCTGCCCTGTGTGACTCGGGCTGGCCAGGAGTGCTGTTTGTTCTCCCTGCGGTCCTCATTCCGGTCCTCGGACCTTCCTTGGTTCTATTTTTGTGGGCTTTTCCTTTCTTTTTCTTTTAGCCACTGCTTTTCTGGACTCCTTTTTCCTATTCTAACTACCTAACAGTAACCAATATAAAATTAAAAGACATAAAAGAATTAACATGTGTACTGTTGTTTAATCATTATTTCTCCTTAAGTCCATGTTACCTATAAGTTGCATATCTCATACTCTCTTAAGAGTGAAAAGTATATCTTTTGTACATATTGAGGCTGGAAGCATACTTTTTTGCATGTTTGACCTTGTCTTTCTGTATATTATGCATGTAGTCCTTCTGCTTTATTAGAGGGGTCATGCCCTGCTAGTGCATCGCCAAAATAAAGAGGAGAGGGTGTCCAAACAAAATGCATTTCAGCCATGTAATGACTGATAGGACACGTTAGCTTAAAAGAGTCTTTAGAATTATTAATTCAACTCCTTTGTTTTACAGTTCAGAAAACTAAAGAATCTAAGTGACTTTCCTTATATCTCTCCATTATTCATTGAATTAAGGGGAAACTATTGATGGTCTGACAGTTCTTTGTTCTTGAGCCACAGTTCATATGTATAATATTATGCATATGTGTATTTTAATTTTAATTCTGCATATTGGTCAAAGAAAGAAACCATTCAGTTTTTCCAAATGTTTGCTTATCACATGTGCTGATCATAGGTTTTAAAAAACCAGATCAGTTTCATGATCACTTTTGAAATTACTGTGCATATTACTGGACTATTTGTGGTTTCTTGAAGACACTTTTAAGATCTCAATCAGATCTATGAGATAATCCTGTTTATAAGTTGAGGTTTTAGGAAAGAAAAATTCAAGGATCTTTAATGATTCTCCCAGAAATGTTATAAAGTGAATCGCAAATTCCTAGACTGTTGATTTATTGCTTTTGTTCGTTAGGACTTCAGCTAAGAGGGAAAAAAAAAACAGACTTGTTTTTTAAAGTTTTAAAGAACATTGCTAATTTATTTGCTAATGTTTAGAAGAATATGTTTAATACTTCCAGTTTTAATCTTTTACATTTTCTCTTTATTTTCCTTTATTTCCTACACATTCAAGCAAGACCAGTTGCTAAATAGAATTCTGTTGGCTCTTTAGATTGTCTACTATCTGTCAGAAAAATATTATGTCTTAATAATTGAAAATAAGTGATCAATGAGTCATCCTGACTTTAAAACACAAAGAAAAAGTGGACAATATAGTACTTTAAGTCTGATATTGAAATATCAAAACCACTTAAATAGGCAAAGCTCAGAATGGGTGCTTGAATTGACCAGATGAAAACACTAAGTGACTAACATACAACTTTGATCCTGTAAAATATATTCATAGCACTTGTTGTAAATTGACTACTTAAAGCTGTAGAAATTGAGTACAGAGATAAGAATTTGGTGAGAAATTATGCTTCTAGAAAAGTCCTACCAAGTGTCTGGAACGATCAATTCTATCATTGTTAATTAGCATGTAAACTCTATCTTATTGATACCATCATAGGATAAATAATTGCTCCTTTCTCTTTTCTCATAACTTGTGTACAGTTTTTAATGACTTCCCAGTGACCACTGGATAAAGCTTTACAAACCTAAGCCTTGCAATTATGTGCCACTACCACTGAGCTCTTTTCCTTTCTCTACCTTATCCTCTATTATTTCAGAAATAAATGCTGTGTTCTGCCTGATATATAGCCTTTCTGTTTTCGAACATTCAATATTCCATTTTTTTTCTATTCCTTTTCTTGTGCTGTTATTGCTCTGTAACCTCCTCTTTTTTTCTGATCAGCCAATCAGATTCTACTTGTTATATGAATTCCAGCTCAATTACTACCCCACACGAATACTTTTTCAACAGTGTAGTCTACATTGATCACTCTTTTGATCTTGTATGTCTGTTTTCATTGGAATTATTCTTACATAGTCCCTGACACTCAGTTCTATTCAACACATATTCACTAAGCACATCCTATGTATAACTCACCATGCTACAGAAATTTTCAGCAAAATAATGATCACTACATTTGAAAAGTATACACTATGAAAATAGAAAATACATAATTTAGGGCTGACAAATCAATGCAAACTGTGAAAAGAGGTTTAATTATTGTACCAAGGAATTGAGGATGCGTAGATGGAAGAGGTTTATTTGAGGTAAAGTTTTTAGGGGGGAAAAAACAAAACACAGAAGTTCATTAAACTAGAAGTGTAGAACACATTCCAGGGATTGAGAATAGAATAAGCTAAGTTGTAGAAGAGAAAGAAAAAAAAAGGCGGTTTTCAATGTAGGGCATAATGTATCTGGGAAATTGGAAAACATTATGGGGAAAGCTTGACATACAGTCTTTAAATAGTCTTAGTTGATACGCAGTCTTTAAATGGACCACAACTGGAATTAGAAGTTTGAGGTGGCTTTTTAGAAGATCCTTAAGTATTCTGCAAGATTTTGAGCAATGAAGTTGATGTAACATAAATAGACTATCTAAAGATATCTTTGGGGCTTCCCTGGTGGCTCAAATGGTAAAGAATACCTGCAATGCAGGAGACCTGAGATAAATCCCTGGGTTAGGAAGATCCCCTGGAGAAGGAAATGGCAACCCACTCCAGTACTCTTGCCTGAAGAATTCCATGGACAGAGGAGCCTGATAGGCTATCGTCCACGGGGTCGCAAAGAGTCAGACATGATTGAGTGACTATCTTTCACTTTCTTCTTTCTTTCTTGGGAGCAAAAGTAAGAAGTGATTGGAAATAGAAAAGTACTGGAGTTTGTGTGTCTAGGTGAGAGAATACTGTCCAAAAATTTAAAAATTATAATCTTATCTATGGAAAGGATAGAGTAAGGAAATAAGAGGACAGATTTAAGGGAGATTTATACAGCACTTTAATATAAAAACTATGTTGACAATTTTTTTGTAGGAACACAAAAATATTGAGATTTCTGGTATTTTGTGCTTGGATATTTGTATTTGTTTAAATTGGATACTGGTGATAACTAGAACATAGAAAGACTAGCAGATTGATGGTGGACAATAGGAAGTTGAAGGTGATACAGGTTCTTTGGGAGGTATATTTGCACTGCTGGGACAATATCCATGTTCAGCAGACAACAATGACTTGGAAATTGTTCATCTTTGGAAGTCATACCATGTGTATGAGATCAGAGTTCATTGTTTTGAAGAAAACGGCATAAAGAAAGACAACCACAGAGAATTCTCAAGATGAGACACTCCGTGAAAGGAAAGAAAGAATAATAAGTAAAGAATGTGAATCTGTGTGACAGGAGATAAGAAGGAGGAGGAGCCTGCAGTCAAACACTAGAAGAGATTTTTTAGAAAGCATTGTCAGAGACTGAGAGGTGGTTTTAAGACTGTGAAATGAGACATAAACCAACTGATTGGATTTGGTAAGAGTGGTTTCAAAGAATATAGTCCATGGCAGTGACTTGAGTGGTAACTAAAAGTCTATATGAAAACAAGTAGTGTCCTAGTCCTTTGGGAAAATTACCGATTAATAGGGAGATGATGTGATGGGGGCTTGAGGGGGTAGAATTGAGGAAAGGTCTTGGGGAGAGGTGGCAGTGGAGATGAAAAGATTTAAAAAGCAAGAAGGAAAAGAATAGAGTTCAAACAAGGTCTGGAAGATAATTGGGGGAGAGTACTGGCCTCAAGGGCACAAATGGAGTTAATACAGCTTTAAAGGAAATAGAAATTCACTTTCATCTGAAATGGACAGAAATTTGAGGATGAGTAAACTCATAGCTATTTAGGTACCTCTCTTTATATTATTTACTAAATCTGTTTGTGCCGTGTGACCATCATTGTGTCCCTTTTCCGCAGTGCCATGATATCTTTTAGAGATTCCTATTTCTTGGACAAACTATATGAAGGAAGGGAAAGGTATATTCATGGTTGTTAAAATTTTCAAGTTATGACAGCTTTACTCTCACCGTATCTGTTATACTTTATGATATTTTTAACCAAAAAAATAGCTACTCATTAGAGTTAAAACTTAGCAACTATTTTCTTATAAGAGACTCTAAAAACTTAATCACAATGTGAGTGTTCTTTCCTTCTTTAAAATTTCAGGTGGATTAACATAAATCTGAAGAACATTAATTATTTTATGAAACATTTAGATACATGAAGATTTTGAACTTTTTATGTAATTGGTTAATTTTTGGTAATTAATAAAATATAGCTCTTCACTTTTTAGAAAAACCTTTTAAGTGAAAAGAGAACATGTAACTGGAGTGAAATATATGCATAAATATTATGATAGTCTCTTTTTCACTGTATTGGCAGTTTTAAATTTAAGAGCAACCCAATAAACCAACCACTGAAATTGCTCTTTGACATATAGGCCCCTGCTTAATCCTGAATTTAGTATATGCTGTATAGATACAAAGATATGAGAGGGTAACATTTCCCTAAACCAAAAAACATTTCTGATCATAAAATCAAAACTAAAGTAACAGGAACACAATTGAAGGAAGGAAAGAAGGAAGGGAGGGAGTAGGAAAGGAAGGAAGACAGACGCAACAGACAGACTGCAAAAGAGACCTTGCTTTTGAAGCCCAAGTCCAACAGCAAATCTTTCTGCTTTACAAAGTGGATTTTAAATAGTAAAGTTTCAGAAATTAGTGGTAAATGATTGAAAGTATGTTCTCTCCAACTTCTGTGACTTCTGATGGAAGAATTCCTATATCATTCTTACTGAAAAAGAAACCCTTTTATTTTTTTAGTTCTTAATTCCGTACAAAACAAATTTTCTCTGCAAACTGAATTTAAATGTTTTTCTGTTTTGCCCATCACTGGGGTGTTGGTGAAAGTATAAAATATGTCAGGTTTTATGAGACAAAGTTGCATTATGGTCACTTTGGCACAAGCCTACTCCTTACCGTATAGAAAACAATTGTTGTGATATTTGTGTTTTTTTGTTTCTGTGTTTGTTTTTGCTTTTTTCCGACAATGCCATAGCCAGCATGTGAGATCTTAGTTTCCCAACCAGGGATGGAACCTGTGCTCCCTGCAGTGGAAAGCATGGAGTGTTAACCACTAAACTGCCAAGAAAATCCTGTAATTTTTATTATGCCTACTTACACCTATTTTTTCCTCTTGAGGAAATTGAGCATAGTGAAGTCGCTCAGTCGTGTGACTCTTTGCGACCTCATGGACTGTAGCCTACCAGGCTCCCCCGTCTATGGGACTTTCCAGGCAAGAGTACTGGAGTGGGTTGCAATTTCTTCTCCAGGGGATGAGAAGATCAGGATGAGAAGGTCAGGAACGATCCGTGGGTCCGTTCCTGACCCACGGATCGAACCCGGGTCTCCCGTATTGTAGGCAGACGCTTTGCGGTCTGAGCCACCAGGGAAGACGGGAGTAAGCCAACATTCAAATTCGGGTCTGTCTGCCTCTAATATCGCTCTTTTATTTCACACCACCTGTGGCATTTTTCTGGTAGTTTTTAACTCTTTAAAATCTTTATTTATTTACGTGTTTATTTATTTATACATAAATGGCAACCCACTCCAGTACTCTTGCCTGGAAAATCCCATGGATGGAGGAGCCTGGTAGGCTGCAGTCCATGGGGTCACGAAGAGTCGGACACAACTGAGCGACTTCACTTTCACTTTTCACTTTCCTGCATTGTAGAAGGAAATGGCAACCCACTTAAGCGTTCTTGCCTGGAGAATCCCAGGGAAGGGGGAGCCTGGTGGGCTGCCATCTCTGGGGTCGCACAGAGTCGGACACGACTGAAGCGACTTAGCAGCAGCAGCAGCAGCGCTGGTCTTTGTTCCTTTGCTCAGGCTTTCTCTCGCTGCAGCCAGCAGGGGCTACTATGTCGCGGTGCACGGGCTTCCTATTGCAGCGACTTCTGTTGCAGAACACAAGCTCTAGGGCGCACAGGCTTCTGTAGTTGTGGCTCATGGTCTCTAGAGCACGGATTCGGTAGTTCTGGCCCTGGGGTGTGGAATTCCTTGGCATGTGGAATCTTCCCAGACCAGGAATCAAACCAGAGTCTCCTGCATTGGCAGGCAGATTCTCATCCATTATGCCACCAGGAAAGCCCTGCAATATGTGTGTGTGTGTGTGTGTGTGTGTGTGTGTGTGTGTATATATATATATATTTTATAACCCCACTACAAACATTATTTTAAAAAGATTCTGTCCCACCCCCCACGTTAAAAGAGTGCTTGAATATCTGAGACATCTAAGCTGTCTTGAACACCTTGACTTAGCTTTTTCCACTTCCTATAAACCAGGGATTTCTGTCTCCACCCATTTGAGACAAGAATACAAAAAGAATGGCAACACCAGGCACTGTTCCAACTCATACCCTCAAAACTTTGATTTTTTTTTTTTCCAATTCTGGCAACTCTCAATATTTCTTCAGTTAGTTTACATTTCCTTATCTCTCTTGAACCAACACTTGACTCTCATTAAATCTTCTAGTCTTGTTAAATCTTCTCTTCTGTTTGACAGTCAAAACACTTATTTGGCATTCTTGAGTCAGTGTGTTTTTCTAAAATTTCCCTCTCCTACCGTGTGTCTTGTTATTCTCTATTTTTAACTGACTCTCAAAAATAATGAAAATATTCACTCTGCCCTAAATATGCCTCAAGCATTTCCTACCTCCATA
This sequence comes from Capra hircus, assembly GCF_001704415.2. Lineage (NCBI taxonomy): Eukaryota > Metazoa > Chordata > Mammalia > Artiodactyla > Bovidae > Capra > Capra hircus. Next base: position 66,358,796 of record NC_030811.1, read on the forward strand.
CCGTCACCCACTCAGGTCTCTCCCTCCTCTCTGCTCTCTGGGATAGAATAATTCTTAGAGTTTGTCACCTCCTGGATAAAGTAGTTTTATCTTGCTACCATAAAAATCTGTATGGTAGCAGATTTTTACCATCCAGATAAATGGGAGCAGATTTATGGGATGGAGAGCTGCTCCATCTTTTTCTCTGATAGATTGTGATGACTTTGGAGGAGTACCATTTCATTTTTCCAGGCAGCGCAGTGAGGAATGTACACATTGCATCTAGCAGAGGGGCTGGCATACATTGGGTACTTTAAAGAGTTATATCCTTTGTTTTGTTTCTGTGGCATTTTGTTTTTCTTTTCTCATTCATAATATTTCATTTAAATGTATCTTTGTAGAATCAGAAAGGAAGTAGAGTTTGGAGTGAAAATGTAATGGCAAAGGATAGTCTCCATATGCCATCTAATGGCAATTTTTTCTTACTGACCATGAACAGTTTCTGAAACATGTAAACATTGTTGAAAATAGTAAAACACTAAAAAATGAAGTTTTTCTTAAATTTTAACAGTCTTTAAATCGGTGTTTCCCACACTTAGTCATCTAGTCCACATTTTTCTGGGTCTCACTCACACATGGAGCTTTGGTATTTTCAGTGAAAGTCTGAAAATCTGTATTTTTCTACAAAGTGCTCTGGATGATTCAGAGGATTAGTCATGATTGTGCTGTGTGCTAAATCACTTCAGTTGTGTGCTAATCTTTGAGACCCCATGGACTAGAGCCCTCCAGGCTCCTCTGTCCTTGGGATTCTCCAGGCAAGAATACTGGAGTGGATTGCCATGCTCTCCTCCAGGGTACCTTCCTATCCCAGGGATCAAATCTGCATCTCGAATGTCTCCTGCATTGGTAGGCAGGTTCTTTACCACTAGCACCACCTGGGAAGCCCTACTCACAGTTAGGAAACATTTAATCTAGAACCTCCCTACGCAGTATGTTCCTTGGGCAAACAGCATCACTTGGAAATCTGTTAGAAATACAGAATCTTAGGTCCTGCCCCAGTTTATGCTGTATTGAATATACTTAGCGTAGTTTTAGCTATTTATTTGGCTGTTTTGTTGTGTGTGTGAAGCGCAAAACTGTGTCTTCACCAACCAGTTGTTTTGAGTAAAATAAATTTAAGAGTAAGATAGTTTCAGAAATATAATATTATTGGAGTTTTGGCTACAAAATACAACTAACTTCCTTGGCTGAATTTTTTACCTGGGAACTCATGAATATCAACTTATGTATGATGGTTGAACTTAAGAAAGCCTACTTATAATATGATATTAAAAAATATTTTCTGTCTCTTAGTCTGTAATATGTGCTGTATTTCAGAAATAGAAAAAAATTATGGAATGTAGGGAGAGAAAAGTTTTACTATAATACAAGTTACTGGAAGTAATTTTGGAGATGTTTACTTTTTTTTTTTTTACCAAGTCTGCATTTATAAATACCTTATTATCATTTGTTAAATGACACTTAATGCTTGATGACTTCAATTCATGCATTAAATATGCACGTCTATTTTTAAAATATTTGCATCTTATAATACATTTAATAGTGACTTGTCAGTGTTACTGGTTAATGATTTTTTTTATTTTATTTAATGTTTTAAATAAAGTTGTTCTGTATATTATATCAAACTATTTTTCTTCTTAATTATGTAATGGTACTATATATATTTGATTAGCAGATGAAAGATATTTTCATCTTAAATGAGAATTTTTTAGGAAGCTTTCCCCAGAACAGTCATTTGAAATATTTCAAGATGTCAAGATTTCAAGCAATAGTTCATATGCTTATTCTTCTTAAATATATTTTAAGTCTATTGCTTACCATAAATGATTGTGCTTGAATTAGTACAAAATTTGTTACTATTGCAATGCATTTATAAATCATAGTTTGTACTAGTAAAGGCAGTTTTACTAATAAAGTACTACTAGGGTAAGTATTTTTAAAGCCTTTCAAGCTACTACTGTTTAAAGCTAAGTTTGGTAGGTACTCCTTATTTAATTAATTTAAAATTTTAGGTGTTGAGTTATTACTAAATTCCAGCTTTAGTTATGTGATAGACCAACTTTAAAAACGTAAGCATAGTAATTCTGAAAGTTGAAAAACTGTGATTAATTCAACTTAGGTTATACTGATTTATGTTGCCATTATTTTCAACAATGTGTAAATAAAATACTTGAGAAAAGGCATAAGCAAGGGTAGAAATATGGCAGAGTTTTCCATACCCATATAAGACGAGGATAGCATTCTCTCGCTAGGTTCACACAGTCCTCCAAGTTTAGATCAGCTGCTGGTTTCTCGAGTGAACATGAGAAGATAATATGTCACTTTGAGTGTCTTAGTGCTGATTCTGATGTCCTAATCTTCATTTTTAAATGTCTTCAATATTTGTTTTAATCCCCTTCAGTTTTTAACCACCTCTTAGTCCCATAGTTGAATTAGCTTATTAAATAGTGCCTGGACAACATTTAAAAAGTGTATATAGGAACTTTTATAAAGAGCGTATATAGAAAACACCTTTTCTAGTTTCTATGTTTTTAGCTTTTTTGAAAATGGAAAATGAGATACTCTCTGCCCTCAAGAATCTTACCATTCATATTTCCCCAACTGTGGCTTTTTGGAGTGTGAAGGGAATTGTTTTTCTAGAGCAACAGACAGTAGATAAGTGGCTGGGTACTGCTTTAGATTTGTCATTAGAAAGATTTTCAAGCATATGTCAGTTGTAGTGAGGTGTATGAGCCTAGAGTCTATTTCTACCATTATTTTCAGTTCTTCTAGTGGTCATCTTTATTACTTAAATAATACACTTAAATATCAAATTTTCTGCCCAGTTGTGAAATTTCTTTCAACAATAAACTTTTCCCTTAATCATCAGCAGTGTGTTGAAAGGCTGACTTCACCTTCAAGTCTTCACTCTATTGCCACCGTAGTTGCTGCTGTTCCTTTAGCATGGCCTTCTTCACTTTTCAGTCTGTAATTGAGTCTGAGAGTTAACTCTCAACTCTGCTCTGCTTACCTACCTTTTGCATTCCTACAACCATACTGGTGTTTTCTGCAGACAGTTTGTTCTCTTAGACTGATAATGCATTTCTCAGGCTTTATCCTGAGGGCAAAAGCCATTTCTGTGAGAAGTTAGGCTCTGTGACTTGGAGAGGGTGTGAGAGGAATAGGTGTTTCACAGGCCTGTCCATTCTCAGTGGCAGATTTTAATTAATTCCCCTGATGATTGTACCATGGCCCACCTTTGCCCTCTGTGTTCTGTGGGAAGTAACAGTTTACTACTGGCATTTGGGGCTGCATTTTTCCATATTCTTTGGTTTGTCAATCCAGACCTTTCCTCTGCTCACTTTGTATCTGATTTCTTAAACTTTCTGGTCCTCGGCTGACACCTTTTATTTTACTTTCCCAGCCCTGATGTAATTTCTGAAACAAAGGTAGAGAAGGAAGCTGGACTTGGGTGCTTAGTCTGTTGTACTGAACCAGAAGTCAATAGTTTATTATTTTTATTTTTTAATTTTACATAGGAAATGACTGAAACATGACTGAGCACAAGTGCATAGCTGATTTACAATATTGTGTTACTTTCAAGTGTACAGCCCAGTGATTCAGTTATACATATACATATATATATCCATTATTTTTCAGACTCTTTTCCCATATAGGTTCTTACAGAATATAGAGGACAGTTCATTGTGCTATGCAGTAGGTCCTTATTGATTATCTATTTTGTATGTAGTAGTGACATTATACAGGAGACAGGGATCAAGACCATCCCCATGGAAAAGAAATGCAAAAAAGCAAAATGGCTGACTGGGGAGGCCTTACAAATAGCAGTGAAAAGAAGAGAGGCGAAAAGCAAAGGAGAAAAGGAAACAGATAAGCATCTGAATGCAGAGTTCCAAAGAATACCATGGAGAGATAAGAAAGCCTTCCTCAGCGATCATTGCAAAGAAATAGAGGAAAACAACAGAATGGGAAAGACTAGAGATATCTTCAAGAAAATTAGAGATACCAAGGGAACATTTCATGCAAAGATGGGCTTGATAAAGGACAGAATGGTATGGACCTAACAGAAGCAGAAGATATTAAGAAGAGGTGGCAAGAATACACAGAACTGTACAAAAAAGAGCTTCATGACCCAGATAATCACGATGATGTAATCACTCACCTAGAGCCAGACATCCTGGAATGTGAACTCAAGTGGGCCTTAGAAAGCATCACTACGAACAAAGCTAGTGGAGGTGATGGAATTCCAGTTGAGCTATTTCAAATCCTGAAAGATGATGCTGTGAAAGTGTTTCACTCAATATGCCAGCAAATTTGGAAACTACTGGCCACAGGACCGAAAAAGGTCAGTTTTCATTCCAATCCCAAAGAAAGGCAATGCCAAAGAATGCTCAGACTACTGCACAATTGCACTCATCTCACACGCTAGTAAAGTAATGTTCAAAATTCTCCAAGCCAGACTTCAGCAATATGTGCACCATGAACTTCCAGGTGTTCAAGCTGGTGTTAGAAAAGGCAGAGGAATCAGAGATCAAATTGCCAACATCCAACATCCCCTGGATCATTGCAAAAGCAAGGTTCCAGAAAAACATCTATTTCTGCTTATTGACTATGCCAAAGCCTTTGACTGTGTGGATCACAATAAACTGTGGAAAATTCTGAAAGAGATGGGAATACCAGACCACCTGACTTGCCTCTTGAGAAACCTGTATGCAGGTTGGGAGTCAACAGTTAGAACTGGACATGGACAACAGACTGGTTCCAAATAGGAAAAGGAGTACATCAAGGCTGTTTATTGTCACCCTGCTTATTTAACTTCTATGCAGAGTACATCATGAGAAACACTGGGCTAGAAGAAGCACAAGCTGGAATCAAGATTGCTGGGAGAAATATCAATAACCTCAGATATGCAGATGACACCACCCTTATGGCAGAAAGTGAAGAAGAACTACAGAGCCTCTTGATGAAAGTAAAAGAGTGAAGAAGTTGGCGTAAAGCTCAACATTCAGAAAATGAAGATCATGGCATCTGGTCCCATCACTTCATGGGAAATAGATGGGGAAACAGTGGAAACAGTGTCAGACTTTATTTTTCTGGGCTCCAAAATCACTGCAGATGATGATTGCAGCCATGAAATTAAAAGATGCTTACTCCTTGGAAGGAAAGTTGTAGCCAACCTAGACAGCATATTAAAAACCAGAGACATTGCTTTGCCAACAAAGGTCTGTCTAGTCAAGGCTATGGTTTTACCAGTAGTCACGTATGGATGTGAGAGTTGGACTGTAATGAAAGCTGAGCACTGAAGAACTGATGCTTTTGAACTGTGGTGTTGGAGAAGACTCTTGAGAGTCCCTTGGACTGCAAGGAGATCCAACCAGTCCATTCTAAAGGAGATCAGTCCTGGATGTTCATTGGAAGGACTGATGTTGAAGCTGAAACTCCAATACTTTGGCCACCTGATGCGAAGAGCTGACTCATTTGAAAAGACCCTGATGCTGGGAGGGATTGAAGGCCAGAGGAGAAAGGGACAGCAGAGGATGAGATGGTTGGATGGCATCACGAACTCAATGGACATGAGTTTGGGTAAATTCCAGGAGTTGGTGATGGACAGGGAGGCCTGGCATGGGGTCACAAAGAGTAGGACACAACTGAGCGACTGAACTAAACTGAACTGAACTGCATGTATATTAATGGTATAGTACATATTAGCAGTGCATATTCATTATCACCTACTATGTACATGTCAGTGTTACAAAATACCATCTCCTGGACTCTGAGGCTTCATTCCCCTATCTAAAGAAGAGAGTGCACTCTGGCTTACAGATTTGTAAAATCTCCTTTAGAACACAAATTTTGCTTATTTTTTAGATTTATTTATTTACTTTTTTTTTTTTCCAGAAAAAAAAGCAGACATTATTTTGCCATCAAAGGTCCATCTAGTCAAAGCTATGGTTTTTCCAGTAGCCATATATGGATTGGAGAGTTAGACCATAAAGAAGGTTGAACACCAAAGAATTGATGCTTTTGAACTGTGGTGTTGGAAAAGACTCTTGAGAGTCCCTTGAACTGCAAGTAGATTCAACCAGTCTTTTCTAAGTTGAAATTATGGTCACATGAAGTAGCAATTTTACTTTTATGTGGCATTCTTGGTGGAGAAATTATTTAGAGACATGGCTTTTATTATATATGTAATTCTAAAACCAAGTTTTATTTGTATTATTCCTATCAGTAATATTTTTACTTTATTATTTGAAATTCATATTTAGATATGTGCTTATCTAGACCACTAGAGTAATCTGTTGTTGAACTGATTGTTTCATTTAAAATGAGATAACATACAATTTAAATGAAATAATACCATAGAAAATAAGAGTTCCCTCAAACATAGTTGTTTTTTTTTGTTTTGTTTTTTTTTTTAGGAAGGCTTTTTTATTCCATTTAAGCAGATGCAAATGGTTATTCCTAGTTTATATTCCCCACTTCACCTCTCATGAGATAGCATCACTCCTCATTTCTGTTGAAACTATCAGGTCCTATTTTCTTTACTGATCTGTTTTAATCCAAATCTGTAAATATTGCCCTCCTTCTTGATTAGTCTTTCTTCTCTAGATTTACTTTCAAGTAGTGGTAATGATAGTCTGTAACTACTTTTAACCTGTCTCTTTGGACTATTAAGGATTCTACATTTAAGGATATGTTGTCTTAGAACAATGGATATTATAATAATAGGAATACAAATAACGTATCTGAGAAGATGAAAGTAATGCAGCATCTATTAAGTTAAAAATTGGCATCTTTTGACATCAGCTTGATATTTCTGCAAATGTCCATTCACTTCAAGTGGTTTCTTCAAATAATGAGTTAGCTCTCATCTTTCTTTGCAACAAATTGAGACATGGAGTTCAGCTTTGTGGACTGAATGATAAAACATTTTAGGGTCATCTGTGTCTGTATTATTTGTCTTTGGTTATGATCACTGAGTTATAAATACCTTTGTCCAGTTCAATAGGTTCTATATCAAGAAATTCTATAAGTTCAGAATATTGGCTGTTAAAAAACATAAAGTTGACTAGTTCCTGCTTTGTTTTATTTCCAGATATTTTTAGAGACTTTAAAGTTTACTATGCAATTTTATGGTAAATAATTTCAAACATTTTTTTCACAAAACTTCTGTATATCTTTTTTAAAATGTATTTTTTAAAAAAGAACTAAAAACAAAAATTATGGATTTATAAATATATGTATGTGTAAAAAAAGCCAGAAAAAAATTCAGCTTCTTAGACTGCATGTGTGTGTAGATTGACATCCTTTATTTATTTATTTAAGATTTCATTCATAAAAGAATTGCTAGCACAAAATGTGAACATATTTTTGGTACATACCCCCAGCCAGAAAGTTAGTACCAACGTAAAGGGCAATGAGCCTAGCTTGCCCATTCTATATATGGGCATGAACATTTCCCCCTTTCTTTGCCAGTGTTAAAGAATATCTTTTTTTGTCTTCCCTAATGTGATCAGTCAAAACTAATTCCTAATCATTTTAATTTGCATTTTTTGACTATTTAAAAAGTTCTTTTTTCCTGTTTACAGACTATCTGTATGTTTCTAGATAAGCCAATCATGTGACAAAATGCATTTTGAATCTTTTCATATAAATCATTTCTCAAATTCACTTGGCCTCAGATCCCCTCTTGTTTAAGTTTCCTGTAACTAATTTTTTGGAGAAGCTGTTATAAACCACAAGATATCATATTTAATTACTAAAATTGAAACAGAATTTAGCTAGCAATCAAATGCACTAGATTGCAGTGAAGTAGCTTATAATGCAAATAGGCTATCTTTTATTAATTATATTAATAAAGCAGACACTCTCATCTATCAACACAACAGATGAGAACACAAGGAGATCACAAGATGCTCAACACCGAAATTAGATTGATTATATTCTTTGCAGCCAAAGATGGAGAAGCTCTATACAGTCAGCAAAAACAAGACCAGGAACTGACTGTGGCTCAGATCATGAGCTCCTTATTGTCAAAGATAACCTTAAATTGAAGAAAGTAGAGAAAATCACTACACCATTCAGTGAAAGTGAAAGTCGCTCAGTCGTGTCTGACTCTTTGCAACCCCATGGACTATACAGCCCATGGAATTCTCCAGGCCAGAATACTGGAGTGGGTAGCCTTTCTCTTCTCCAGGGGATCTTCTCAACCCAGGGGTAGAACCCAAGTCTCCCTCACTGCAGGCAGATTCTTTACCAGCTGAGCCACAAGGGAAGACCCATTCAGGTATGACCTAAATCAAATCCCTTTTGATTATACAGTGGAAGTGACAAATAGATTCAAAGGAAGATCTGATAGAGTGACTGAAGAACTGTAGATGGAGGTGCATGACATTATGTACAGGAGGCACTGATCAGGACCATCCTCAAGAAAAAGAAATGCAAAAAGGCAAAATGGTTGTCTGAGGAGGCCTTACAAATAGCTGAGAAAAGAAGATGAGATAAAGGCAAAGGAGAAATGGAAAAATATACCCAATTAAATGCAGGGTTCCAAAGAATAGCAAGAAGATATAAGAAAGCCTTCCTCAGTGACCAATGCTAAGAAAGAGAGAAAAATAATAGAATGGGAAAGACTAAAGATCTCTTCAAGAAAATCAGAGATACCAAGGGAACTTTCCATGCAAAAACTGGCACAATAAAGGACAGAAATGGTATGGAACTAACAGAAGCAGAAAGAGGTGGTGAGAATATACAGAAGAGCTATACAAAGAAGATATTCATGACCTAGATAATCATGATGGTGTGATCACTCTCACATAGAGACAGACATCCTGGACTGCAAAGTCAAGTGGGCCTTAGAAAGCATCACTACAAACAACGCTAGTAGAGGTGATGGAATTCCAGTTGAGCTATTTCAAATACTAAAAGATGATGCTGTGAAAGTGCTACACTCAATATGCCAGCAAATTTAGAAAACTCAGCAGTGGCCACAGGACTGGAAAAGGTCAGTTTTCATTCCAATCCCAAAGAAAGGTAATGCAAAAGAATGCTCAAGCTACCGCACAATTGCTCTCCTCTCACACACTAGCAAAGTAATGCTCAAAACTCTCCAAGCCAGGCTTCACCAGTAGGTGAACTGTGAACTTCCAGATGTTGAAGCTGGATTTAGAAAAGGCAGAGGAACCAGAGATCAAATTGACAACATCTGTTGAATCATTGAAAAAGCAAGAGAGTTCCAGAAAAACATCTACTTTATTGACTATGCCAAAGACTTTGACTGTGTGGATCACAATAAACTGTGGAAAATTCTGAAAGAGATGGGAATACCAGACCACCTGACTTGCCTCTTGAGAAATCTGTATGCAAGTCAGGAAGCAACAGTTAGAACTGGACATGGAACAACAGCCTGGTTACAAATAGGAAAAGGAGTATATCAAGGCTGTATATTGTCACCCTGCTTATTTAACTTATATGCAGAGTACATCATGTAAAATGCTGGAATGGATGAAGCACAAGGTGCAATCAAGATGGCTGGGAGAAATATCAATAACCTCAGATATGAGATAATACTACCCTTATGGTAGAAAGCAAAAAAGAACTAAAGTGCCTCTTGATTTAAGTGAAAAAGTTTGCTTAAAACCCAATATTCAGAAAACTAAGATTGTGGCATCTGGTCCCATCATTTCATGGCAAATATATGGGGAAACAGTGGAAACAGTGAAAGACTTTATTTTTGGGTGCTCCAAAATCACTGCAGATGGTTACTGCAGCCATGAAATTGAAAGACGCTTGCTCCTTGGAAGAAAAGCTATGACCAACATAGACAGAATATTAAAAAGCAGAGACATTCTTTTGCCAACAAAGGTCCATCTTGTCAAAGCTATGGTTTTCCCAATAGTCATGTATGCATGTGAAATTTGGACTATAAAAAGGCTGAGCACTGAAGAACTGAAGCTTTTAAACTGTGGTGTTGGAAAAGACTCTTGAGAGTCCCTTGGACTGTAAGGAGATCCAACCAGTTCATCCTAAAGGAAATCAGTCCTGAATATTCACTGGGAGGACTGATGCTGAAGCTGAAACTCCAATACTTTGGCCACCTGATGCGAAGAACTGACTCATTTGAAAAGACCCTGATGCTGGGAAAGATTGAAGGCAGGAGGAGAAGGGGACAGTAGAGGATGAGATGGTTGGAGTCAATCACTGACTCGATGGACATGAGTTTGGATAAGCTCAGGGAGTTGGTGATGGACAGGGAAGCCTGGCGTGCTGCAGTCCATGGGGTCACAGAGTCAGACATGTGTGAGCGACTGAACTGCTACTACTATTAATTATATTATGCTATAAAAGTGTAGACACTAAAAGTAAATATATATCAACTGACCTATTGCACACTGACAAAATATTTCATGTCTACCTTGTAGGCATTACTATTAGGTAAAGTTCAAAGGATTTATTTTATGAAATAAATGAAAAACTGAAGATATAAATATATACCTATTTGAAAAACAAATGATGACCTAATTGAGTTACTGTTATATATCAAAATGTAGCCTGTTTATCCATATATATTAGCATGCATTCTTCAATAATAAGTTATTACAATATTCATAAAAATTCTACTTATTTCTTTATATACTGAAGTTTATAGAATGCAAACTCCTTTAAGAAAAAATGCAAGTCTACCTATTAAGTTTACTAAGTATCCTGTGGGGTTAATGGGATGTGCCATTTAGGCAAATCATGTGAATTGGGATACTGACTTCACCCTCACTCCCATCGTCAGCGTAATCAAGCTGTCAATCACAGTTGGTAGTTTTGCACATTTTTCTCAGCTACCTGCTCAGCGCTTTATTTCTACCAAGCATAGCAAATAGGTGCAGATAGAGTGTGTTGTTGAGCAGGGAAATATATTGAGTATTCTCACTTTGAAGCTCTTTCATTGTTACAAAATCTGTACATAAAGCAAATGAGTAAGATAAACTAAATAAACTAGAAGTTTGCAAAAAACAGACTAGTAAGTGAGAAAGAAACTAAAGTCACTCAGTCGAGTATGACTCTTTGTGAACCCATGGACTGTAGCTTGCCAGGCTCCTCTGTCCAGGGGATTTTCCAGGCAAGAATACTGTAGTGGATTGCCGTTTCCTTCTCCAGGGGATCTTTGTGACCCCAGGACTGAACCCAAGTCTCTGGCATTGCAGGCAGAATTTTTACCATCTGAGTCAGCAGGAACAAGTGAGAGCCAATTCTAATAAAGGAGTTATTTAAAACACAGCACTGGGGAGCAAAAATTTTGCTTCCAGTGTTTCACTGAAAGCTTCTGAAAGGTGGCAGGTATTTAAGCAAAGTCTGTTATTCATAGGAATGTGCATCAAAGTGAAAGTGATAACCACTCAGTCATGTCTGACTCTGTGCGACCCCATGGTCTGTAGCCTGCCAGGCTCCTCTGTCCATGGAATTATCCAGACAACAGTACTGGAGTAGTTTGCCTTCTTCAGGGGATATACCCCTTCTACAGGGGATCTTCCTGACCCAGGGATTGAACCCAGGTCTCCTGCATTGCAAGCAGATTCTTTACCATCTGAGCCACCTGGGAAGCCCCATGTGTTGAAATAAATCACAGTATTGACATCTTCTGTTTGGGTACAACTCCTATGAAACGCTAAAGACTGAGTTGATGTTTTAGTTAGTTTTTAAATGCCAGCAACTAGAATTAAATTCCCATTGTATATATCTGAATATATAAATTCAGGTAAACTTGTAAACCACTTGCAGAACAAGTAAAAGTCAAAATCAAGAAGTGGCAGGCATTGTACCCTCATATACATTTTATTTTAAAAAGTGATTTCAAATCCAGTACTTCAACCTTTAAAACTCAGTTCATCTTTGCAAAAAAAAAGTTATATTATTTATAACATAATGAACTTATGAGGAAACAGTCAGAATAAGGAATAGGCACTCTTATGTTTCATAAAATTGATTGTATAGTACTTGCCCTAATTGGTCATTCTTGCCTAGTAATGAGATAAAAGTGAAAATCCTATGCTGTTTTAATTTCTCCAAGTTAATTATAATACTCACTTATTCAGGCTTTGCAATATTAACTTTCTATACTGTAATTAACCACTATATCTCTATATTAATTTTTCTATTTTCTTGAACCCACAAACCCTTTTCATTATGTGAACAAAAAGAAAATAGTTCTAAACACATACCTGAACACCGATCTATGGGTCCATTGAAATAATACTGATCTCAAAACTTTCCACCTAAAAGCACTGAAGATTCATTTTTTTATAATCTGATTTAGTTCCTTTCCAGAAAGGAGTTTAGAACCAAGAGCAAGAACCATATTTGATACCCAGTATTGGTCACCTCATGAGAAGAGTTGACTCATTGGAAAAGACCCTGATGCTGGGAGGGATTGGGGGCAGGAGGAGAAGAGGATGACAGAGGATGAGATGGCTGAATGGTATCACCGACTCGATGGACATGAGTTTGAGTGAACTCTGGGAGTTGGTGATGGACAGGGAGGCCTGGCATGCTGTGATTCATGGGGTTGCAAAGAGTCAGACATGACTGAACTAAACTGAACTGATACCAAGTATCAAAAGGTTCATGTATGTGTGTGCTCAGTCACCTCAGTTGTGTCCGACTCTTTGCAACCCCATAAACTGTAGTGTTCCAGGCTCCTCTGCCTTTGGGAATCTCCAGGCAAGAATACTGAAGTGGGCTGCCATGCCCAGCATAGGGATGGAAAGCAAACCTCTTATGTCTCCTGCAATGGCAGGAGGTTTCTTTACCACTAGTGCCACCTGGGAAATACCAATAAGCCAAATATCAATGGCTAGAGATATTTTATGTTGTTATATAATAGAAGTGAATTGCTTTGTAAGGACTTCATTCTTTCATTCACTATTAGTGAATGTCAGATCAGGAGCAGGTATTCTGCTTAGCCTTGCAAGAAAAGAAACACCCCATAGGGCTAATCTCCAAGAAGTCAGAATATGGAAAGCCAAAAAGGAAAGTGTAGAGACTGACAAATAGCCTGATCATTACAATACAATGTAATCAATGACAGAAGAACGCAAGTTGATATGGGTATATAAGAGGACTACAGATTCAAACTGGGAGTCCAGAGCAAGGGTCAGTCAGGGGAGATGTCCCAGAATATGTGACAATTCAGGTCAGTCTGAGGAAGGAGTTAGAAGAATACAGACTGTTACTGAAGTAAGGCATGAAGTGAAAAAATAAGGCCAGTTTTGCCATATGAGGCTACCTAACAATAGAAGAATATTTCAACTTTTTTTTTTTCCTTAATGTTGAAGACGTTTTCCACATCTGAACATCTCATGAACTCTCAAGGAGAGGGCGTCATCTCATGATCAAAACACAGTGATTAAAACTGCTGACATCTGCAGTCATTATTTCTCTTCATATTATGAAAATATTATAGTTTCTCATATTATTAAAGAAAGAAGTAATGATTCCCCTGAAATGCTTTCTCTTTATGAAATCCCCCTTTTCTTGGAGTGGTGTTGCATTGCTCACTCAATTGTACTTCTAGGAGCTCTGAGGTTTGTGGTGAGTTATTGTCTAGTATTTCTAGACATCCCAGATGCAGGAAGTCTGGAGGAATCAGTGCCCCGATCGCAGACTTGAAGCTGGGAATAAACTGGGGTGCTCAAATCTAGCAACATTTCACTGTTTAAAGACAAAACACAAAATATCTAGAAAGTCAGATGCCCTCAGGATAGAGATTTTTGAAGCAGGTCTCTCTTGGGCTGATTATAAGACTAATCAGCCATTTATCAAGCAAGCCATTGTGTATCTGACCATATGAATAAACATAATTCATGCAAATATAATTTATGTTAAATATATTCTTGAGTTATTATGCACAATATTTTCTTCATCAAAAAGCAGTGTCCAAAAGTGCACATATATTTGCAGCAATTTTTCTCAGTGTCGTGTATATCCCATTTTCCTCTTGCCAATGATGAAAAAATGGCAGTTTCTCTGATTAAGTTCTCTCCCTCCATACATGGCCCAGGCATTTGAAAGAGCATTACTTATTTCAGAGGCTGTACATTAGGGTGATATTCTTAGGTAGTGTCGTTGTTTAAGGTTTCAACAGTACTTCAGATTTTGTTCTATTAACAAATCTTGACATCCTAGGAGAGCCCTATCCTGGGCTCATTAATAAACAAATTTGAATGCTGCAGTCTCAGTCCTGACCTCAGAGGTACCCATTAGTGACTTTTCTCCATTGTACTGTAATGTAATTATAGATACTGGAGTAGCAGACCATTTTCTTCATAATCAGAAATAATTTAGAATCATTACAATTCCAAAAAAAGCCCTGTGAATTTCCTTTGTTTTTGAATGAAAAAATATTGGGACTCCTCTCATTGTTCTTATTTTAAGATATGAGTTATTTAATGTAAATAATTGTTGTGAATTTAAAGTGGCTTTCTGTGTACAGCCTTTTAGAAAAGTCAATTTATTACATGTAAATCTCAGAGGTTATTATAGTTACCTACCCTGGACATGAAAAGGTACCAGAATTTATTAGTATGCCTCTCTGGCAAGAGTGTATATCCATGCCTGAAGCCCTGAAGCCCTCTTTCTCTTCATCTTATACCATTCTTTGAAGACAAACATTCAGATGTCCCAACTGTAATCTCAAGGATTGTAGTTTGAAATGTATTTAAAAACAAAGTATTGTTCTTCTATGGAGCAGAGATAATATCTATTTCCATTGTCACATGCATCACTGTCCATTCTCAAGCCTCACTTTCTTTGCCAATTCATTAGGATATATCACTGAAGAAGAAGAAGAAGATTGCTCAGTTGTGTCCAACTCTTTGCTACCCCATGGACTGTAGCCTACAAGGCTCCTGTGTCCATGGGATTTTCCAGGCAATAGTACTGGAGTGGATTGCCATTTCCTTCTCCAGGGACCTTCCTGACCCAGGGATTGAACCCTGGTCTCCCAGGATATATCATTACATACTCATAATCTTAATGCAAGAGAGTCTGCTGTCCAGGTATCACCACAAATGCCAGCAAAAGAGGCAACTGTGTTTTATCACTAAGCCAGTGCATGTCTGGGCTTCCCTGGTGGCTCAGATGGTAAAGAATCTGCCTGCAAAGCAGGAGATCCAGGTTTGATCCCTGGGTCAGGAAGGACCCCCAGAGAAAGGAATGGCAACCAACTCCAGTATTTTTGCCTGAAGAATTCCATGGATAAAAACCCCTGGCAGGTTACAGTCCATGGGGTCACAAAGAGTGGAACATGACTGAGCGACTGAGCTCACACACATGTCCAGGCCAAGTGACCGGACACCATTGAGTAAGCTGTGCCTACACAAGACCAGGTTACTGGCCAGTTGGGGTCAAAATCCAGCTACATCCATTATCTAAGCCATGTGCCCGGGAGACTAAATCTATCCAAAGAGTACAAACGCACTTCATGTGTTAGAGTGGCCCTTTGGCCAACATAATAACTAGCTTTTGATCAACTACAACAAAATTTGTACAGTCCTTGCAACCAGCAGGCATGCAATAATCAGCTTGACTGAAGGAGCAGAGTAGAATTTTCTTTATGGAAAATGTACACTTGTGCACTGAATAATCATTTCATCTAGTTATGCCTGTATGGATAATGGATGATTCCACCTCAGATTCATTGCAGGAAAAAAAAAAAAAAACAACCCCAAAACACAACAACTTCTTTCAGGGACTGAGGCTACTCTCATATTCTTGTATCCACAGTAATTAGCCTACTAAAGAGTGTGTGTTCATGTTTATTTAATAAATCTGTAAGTAAAATAGCACTGGAATAAATTTTGCTCCCTATAATGATAATCTTTGAATTCTGTATCATAATCACAAATATTCTTGTGGTCAAGATCCCTTAAGACTGAGGAATGGGCCTACTTTGAGGCATTGGGTTTACATTCCACAGATAGACAAACCAACCCTTCTTTTCTCATTTTTAATAGATATTCTACATTTTCTCAATTGTAAGGCAGACATACTTTTATATTTCAGATATGTGTACAGGTAAGTATAATTATAGTGGGTTTTTTTTCTCCCATAAGCTTATTAAATCAGTGATATATCTTATGATGAATACTACCTTAAAATTGAGGGATTTTAAATTCTATAATAAATGTAGTGTTCCATCTGTTATCGTTGTAACAGTTTTGCTCAGTGCAGAGTGGAGGAAGGCAGAATGTCTCTAATGGTGGGCTACAAGTTTCTGACTTAGATTTTTTCTGTGTGTTATTTAGATTCACCTATCTTTAATTTCTTAATGCCATTCATCATTTTTAAACAATTTTAATTAATTGGGAAATATACATAAAATTTACCATCACAACTATTTTTAAGTATACAATTAAGCAGTATTAAATATATTCTCATTATTATGCAGCCCATCTCTAGAACTTTTTCATCTTGCACACTAACATCTATGCTCATTAAACACAATATAAAATAATTTTTAACATATATCCAAAAAAGTGCATTAATCAGAAGATGTATACAGCTATGGATTTTTACAAAATGAATACACCAATGTAATCACCATCCAGACTGAGAAATAGAATATTACCATTATCTCTGTATATACACAATTGTTTCTAGATATTAACTTAGGATCCAGCAACATTGCTATACTCACTTAACCTTTCTGATGCAGAGTACATCCTTTTAGATTTTCTATATACAGGGCTATGTTATTCATAAATAGTGATACTTTTATTTCTTTGACTTACTGATTTATTAGGCTCTCCTTGACTTACTGTACTGTTTAGGACTTTCAGTAAAATGGTGGATAGATAGGGAGAAAATGGGCATCTTTGTTTCATTCCCCTATCTTATGGGGATAGGGGGTAGAGCTTTCTATAATTCTCCACTCAGTAGGTATGATGTTTGCTATAGGTTTCTGTAGCTATTCTCACAGATTAGGAAAGTTCCCATCTATTCCTAATTTACCAAAGGTTTTCATCCTGAATAGGTATTGAATTATTTCACAGTTTTTTTTCCTATGCATATTGAAACAATCATATTATACTTTCTCTTTATTATTGTGGTGAGTTAAATTAATTGTGGCGAATTATATACATGTTATGTAATCAATTATATTAATTGATTTTCAAATGCTAAACTATGGTGGATTTTGTATAGGATTGGTATTTTTTTTTTCTTTAAAAAATATTTTCAAGGAATTAACTGATTAACTTAACTGGACCTGGATATTTATTTCCCTGTAGGAGAGTTTCTAATTCAGTTTCTAACAGATGTGGGATTGTTTGGATTTTCTACTACTTTCACTGTTTTTTTTTCCCAGAAATTCATTCAGTTTACCTACAATTTTAAATTCACCAGCATAAAATTTTCATAATATTCCTACATTTTAATACCTATATGATCTGTGGTGATACTCTTTTTTACTTATAGTACTGATTATTTGCCTTTTGTAAGATCAATATTGATAAAATTATGTTAATTGTGTTTTCATAGGATCATTCATTTTGTTGGTTTTTTTCTCTAGTGTACTTTTTTACGACATGGCTATACTTTTAAAAATTAATAGACTTTATTTATTAAAACAATTTTAGGTTTACAGAAAAATTGATCAGGAAGTACAGAAATTTCCCACAGACTTCTTCCCTGGCTCCTTGTCCTCAATTTCTCTTATTTTTAGTGTCTTACATTGGTGCAGTACATTTGTTACAATTGATGAGCAAATGTTAATTAATACATTACCAGCTGAAGTCCACAGTTTAGCATCACTGTTGTTTTGCCTCTCCAGAATGTTTTATAATTAGAATCATACACTATGTAACCTTTTAAGATTCGCTTCTTTTTCTTAGAAATATGCATTTAAAGTTCTTTCATGTCCTTTAGTGGGCTTTCCAGGTGGTGCTAGTGGTAAAGAACCCACCT
This sequence comes from Capra hircus, assembly GCF_001704415.2. Taxonomy (NCBI): domain Eukaryota; kingdom Metazoa; phylum Chordata; class Mammalia; order Artiodactyla; family Bovidae; genus Capra; species Capra hircus. Next base: position 66,376,790 of record NC_030811.1, read on the forward strand.
GCCAATGAGGAGACATAAGAGTTGCAGGTTCGATCCCTGGGTCAGGAATATCCCCTGGAGAAGGACATGGCGACCCACTCCAGTATTCTTGCCTGGAGAATGCCATGGACAGAGGAGCCTGGCTAGCTACAGTCCATAGGGTCGCACAGAGTCAGACATGACTGAAGTGACTTAACACACACGTCTTTCTGTGGTATGAGAGCTCATTTATTATTTTTTAATTGAATAATATTCCACTGTATGGATTTACCACTGTTTGTTTATCCATTCATCTTTTGAAGGAAAATTGCTTGCTTGCAAGTTTTGGCAATTATGAATAAAACTGCTATAAACATTGTTTGCAGGTTTTTGTGTGGACAAAAGTTTCAGTTTATTTTGGGTTAATACATAGGATCATGATTACTGAATTGTATGATTAAACTGCTTAGCTTTGGATTAAACTACCATTTGTATCTGTTCAAATCTTTTGGTGAAGTATCCGTTAAGATATTTTGCCTACCTTTTAATTGTTTTGTGTATTCTCTTAATGTTGAGTTTTAAGAGTTCTTTATATATTTGGGATATCTTTCATCAGACATGTATCTTGGAGACATTTTCTCCAAGTCAGTCGTTTGTCTTATTATTTTAGCAGTGTCCTCTGCAAAGCAGAAATGTTTAATTTTAAAGAAGTACAACTTATCAGTGTTCTTTCATGGATCATGCTTTTGATGTTGTATCTAAACAATGCAAATTCAAGGTCCCCTAGATTGTCTTCTGTTATCCTCTAGAGTTTTATAGTATAGTATTTTACCTTATGTCTGTGAACCAGATTGCATGTTTTTTAAAAATTTTATTGATTTCTGTCCTTAACTTTACTACTTTTATTTTGCTTGCTTTAGGTTTAATTTACTATTCCTTTTTGAGCCTATCAAAGTGTTCAGTTCAGTCAGTTCAGTCGCTAGTCGTGTCCAACTCTTTGTGACCCGAAGAACTACAGCACACCAGTCCTGCCTGTCCATCACCAACTCCCAGAGTTCACCCAAACTCATGTCCATTGAGTCGGTGATGCCGTCCAACCATCTCATCCTCTGTCATACCCTTCTCCTGCCCTCATTCTTTCCCAGCATCAGGGTCTTTTCAAATGAGTCAGCTCTTTGCATCAGGTGGTCAAAGTATTGGAGTTTCACCTTCAACATCAGTCTTTCCAATAAAAACCCAGGACTGATCTCCTTTAGGATGGACTGGGTGGATCACCTTGCAGTCCAAAAGACTCTCAAGATTCTTCTCCAACACCACAGTTCAAAAGCATCAATTCTTCGGCACTCAGCTTTCTTTATAGTCCAACTCTCACATCCATACATGACTACTAAATATGTATGGGTTAGAAAAACCATAGCCTTGACTAGACAGACTGTTGTTGACAAAGTAATGACTCTGCTTTTTAATATGCTCTCTAGGTTGGTCATAACTTTTCTTCCAAGGAGTAAGCGTCTTTTAATTTTATGGCTACGGTCACCATCTGCAGTGATTTTGGAGCCCAAAAAAATAGTCTGACAGTTTCCCCATCTATTTGCCATGAAGTGATGGGACTGGATGCCATGATCTTAGTGTATCAAAGTGTATCAAATACACTTAGTGTATTGAAATGTACCTTTAGATAAATGATTTTTCAATTTTTGCTTCTAATGAATGAATTTAAATTTCCCACTAAGCACTGTATTAGCTGCATCCCACAAATTGATATATTGTAGTTTCATAATCATTTGGTTGAAAATGTCTTCTAATTTCCATTGTTTCTTTTCTAACCCATACATAATTTAGTCAGTATTTAATTTCAAAATGTTTTAGGATTTCTTAAAGTATCTTTTAACATTGATTAATTTCACAATGGTAAGAAAACATAGTGTTTCAAGCCTTCAAAAAATTTTGGCACTTGCTTTATGGCCTTGGATATGATCTATTATGATAAAGTTTAATATGCACTAGAAAAGAGTACATATTTTGCCATTATTTTATACAGTGTTATGTATAAATATATATGCATATAGAAATATGTGTGTGAGTATAACAATTAGATTGTATATTCATTGTATTGTTCACATCTTCTATTATTGTATCAAATTTATGTCTGCTTATACAAAGTTACTGAGAGTAGCTTTTGAAAGTCTCCCATTATGAATGTATGTTCATCTATTTCTCCTATTAGTTCTGTCAGTTTTTCCTTCATGTGTGTTAAAACTATGCTATTAGGCACATGAGTGATGAGAGTTAGTGTATCTATTTGGTAACATAAACTTTTTATCATTCTGAAATGTCCTCCTTAATCTCTAATAACGTTGCCTTCAAAGCAAAGTTGACCCTTCAACAATGTGAGGGTTAAGGGCACCATCCCTCCTCAGATGAAAATCTGTTTATAACTGATAGTAAGCCCTCCATATATATGTGATTTCACATTTGTAGTTCAGCAACTGTGGGTCATGTAGAACTTCAGTTTTGCTACTAAAAAGAATCTGCATATAAGTGGATCCATACAGTTCAAACCCATATTGTTCAAGGGTCAACTGTATTCTTAGCCTTAAAGTTTTCTTTCTCTGATATTTGTATAGATACTCTTTCTTTTGATTAGTGCTTCCAAGTTATGTTTATTACTATAACTTTACTCTTAGCCTTTCTGTGTCCTTACATTTAATTTATATCTATTGTAAGCAGTGTGGGATTTTATATTTAATGCAATTATTGATATATTAGGGCTTCCCTGAGGGCTCAGTAAAGAGTCTGCCTGCAATATCAGAGACCCAGATTGAGCCCTGGGTTGGGAAGATCCCCTAGAGAAGGGAATGGCTATCCATTCCATTTAATTTATATCTATTGTAAGCAGCATAGGGCTTTATATTTAATGCAATTATTGATATTTAGGCATATATCTTTTAAATAAAATGTTTACTCATGTCTTACAAGAGATCTAAAATATTCCTGTGATTATTTTGAATTTGGCCCCTAGGCAGGGATATTTGCTGTATTTTTGTTTATTGTCTTCCCTGATAGCTCAGTTAGTAAAAAATCCGACTGCAATGCATGAGACCCTGGTTCGATTCCTGAGTCAGGAAAATCCGCTGGAGAAGGGATAGGCTACCCACTCCAGTGTTCTTGGGCTTCCCTTGTGGCTCAGCTGGTAAAGAATCCATCTGCAATGCAGGAGACCTAGGTTTGATCCCTGGGTTGGGAAGATCCCCTAGAGAAGGGAAAGGCTACCTACTCCAATAATCTGGCCTATACAGTTGCATGGACTGTATAGTCCATGGGGTCACAAAGAATATTATTGGGCTTCTCTGGTGGCTCAGATGGTAAAGAACCCACCTGTAATGTAGGAGACCCAGGTTTGATCCCTTGGTCAGAAAGATTCCCTGAGGAAGGAAATGGCAACCTACTCCAGTATTCTTGCCTGGGAAATCCCATGGACAGAGGAGCCTGGTAGGCTACGATCCACGGGGTTACAAGAGTTGGACATGACTTAACAACTAAACTACCACCACATAGACATAATAATGAATTATGGTAATATATTTATTGGATTCCAACGAAAAACCTGAGTTTAATCCCAGTGAGTGAAAGTTTCTCAGTCGTGTCCAACTCTTTGTCCAACTCTTTGTCCAATTCTCCAGGCCAGAATCCAGAGGCCCACTTAAATTTAAACAATAAGATTGCTGTTTTCAATAGCTATGGAAACAACAAAGTCTTGGTAATATTTTGATTATATTTTCATTGCTTATGTGAGCCCATCATGAGCCATGCACATCAATGTGGGAAATGAAGTTATTTAATTACTGTACCTATTTTAATTATTTTTAATGAAATATTATTTTATAAAAATATCCAAGGAAACTAGGAATTGTTCTAAAAGTACAGTTCGGTAAAGTATTAACATTCTTCCCCAAAAATAGAAAGCCATGCGATTGTAATATTGAAGACAATATGAAATCACTTCATGGTTGTGCTGTGCTTAGTTGCTCAGTTGTGTCTGACTCTTTCAGTTCAGTCGCTCAGTCATGTCCGACTCTTTATGACCCTGTAAACTGTAGCCCGCCAGTCTCCTCTGTCTATGGGGATTCTCCAGGCAAGAATACTGGATTGGGTTGCACTGCCCTCCTCCAAGGGATCTTCCCAACCCAGGAATTGAATCAGGGTCTCCTGCACTGCAGGTGGATTCTTTATCAGCTGAGCTACCTGGGAGGCCACTTCATGGTTACTTCTGCACTATTGATAGTCCCCTAAAAAAGTGATGAAAAAACATTAAGGATCAGTTTTCAGCTTGAGTACAACAGATTTGTATCCCAGTGTCTCAAATGACATTAAATTTAATCACCAGACCAGTGTATGTTTCAAAATGATGACCCTTTGCAGGTTTTTTCTTATGTTACATTACATTCAGCCATGATGGCCATTTTTCCAGGGGCATCTAGTCAATGTAAAGAAGTAAGTCGTATGTTATGAGGTCATCAAAGGCGAGGCTCAGGTGCAAAGACATCAAAGTTGTATTCATTAATATAAAAACTTTATTCACTATTGTAAAGCCAAAGAAGGGGGTCCTTTAATTGCTGAGCATTACAAAATATTCTCAGAGCATTTGACTTATATTAAAATTTAATAGTCATGATTATTTGGGTGTTAAATTACTTTTCAAAACTGAGATTAAAGAAATTCAAGAAAACCTACTTGGTATCTGTAAAAATGGAAGTATCCTTGACCTTTTATGGTTGGCATTTCTGCCATCAATAAATGTTTGTTGGTCTAATGACCAATTAATTGGTAACAGAGAGATCTGAACTTCCTAATTTGTCACCAGAAGAATATTTTAGAATGAAAAATTCTTCAAAGATGTTTTATCATTTGGGGTTAGCGGAGAAGTTCCAGTGTGCTAACATAGAGTGGCAAGTGGAAGATATATAAAATTAAAAATCTGAAAATTTAAAGTAAGTTTGCATTAAGAATGATTGTGGTATAATGAACATCTTTAATAGTAGATGGCTGATTTTGCTTACAGAAATTTCAATTATTGCAAGTGACTTAAATTTTACCAAGGGAAGGTAAGGCTGAACTTAAAGCCTTAAAGAGTAAAATCCCTTTAACTAATTAAATTCAAAAAACTAAATTTTATATTGATATTGTTAATAATTGGTATAAATCAGTTTGCAGCCTTTGGTTCCACTGTACATGTTTTAAAAGTTCATGACTAGAAAAAAATAATGTTGATCAAGCAGTACAAGCTTCCAGTTATAAGGTGAATAAGCTCTGAAGAACCTAATGTATTACACTGTGTCTGTAGTTAATAATCGTGCCATTGCTATGTTGCTTCAATAGTGTCTGACTCTTTGGGACCCTATGGACCATAGCCAGCCAGGCTCCTGTGTCCATGGGATTCTCCAGGCAAGAATACTGGAATGGGTTGCTATGCCCTCCTCCTGGTGATCTTCCCAACCCAGGGATCGAACCCGTATCTCATATGGTCTCCTGCACTGGCAGGCGTTTTTTTGTTGTTGTTTTTGTTTTTAAACCATTAGCGCCACCTGGAAAATAACAATGTACACTTAAAATTTGGTAAGGGTGTAGATCTCAAGTGTTCTTTCACACACACACACACACATACAAAATGCTAACTGTGGAAGGTGATGGATATGTTAAATAAATTGTCAGTTTGCAATATACATATATTATACACCTTAAATATATAGTTTTTGTTTGTACACAAATAAATACAAATCAGAGTCCTCTAAAATAAATAAATAAAAATGGATCTATAAAGCCATCAACTAGAGAGAGACATTGGAAATGCTATAGATTAAAAATAGACTTTCAAGATATGGTCTGACTATGTGATCATTTGCAACATTAAGTGCAGAAATAAGCACACCTAAGATTTTTGTTGTTATCAGTATGGTATCTCATGTGTTTATCTCTGGTTGTTGTTCAGTTACTTTCGTGTCTGACTCTTTGCAACTCCATTAACGGCAGCATGCCAGGCTTCCCTGTCCTTCACTATCTTCCTGAGTTTGCTCAAACTCATGTCCATTGAGTCGGTGATAACATCCAACTATCTCATCCTCTGTTGCCCCCTTCTCCTCTTGCACTCAATCTTTCCCAGCATCACTGTCTTTCCCAGCGAGTTGGTCCTTCACATCATGTAGCCAAAGTATTGCAACTTCGACTTCAGCATCAGTCCTTCCAATGAATATCCAGGACTGATTTCCTTTAGGATGGACTTGTTTGATCTCCTTGCTGTCCAAGGGACTCTCAAGGGTCTCCTCCAACAGCACAGCTCAAAAGCATCAATTCTTCAGCACTCAGTTTTCTCTATAGTCCAACTTTCACATCCATACATGACTACCGGAAAAACCATAGCTTTGACTGTACAGACCTTTATCGACAAAGTGATGCCTCTGCTTTTTAATATGCTGTCTAGTTTATCACAGCATTTCTTCCAAGGAACAAGCATCTTTTAATCTAATTTTAATAGGAAGTATGGCATCGAACAGGGCTTCCAGGTGGTGCTAATGATGAAGAACCTGTCTGCCAATGCAGGAGACATAAGAGAAGTGGGTTCAGTCCTTGGGTCAGGAAGAGCTCCTAGCAGAGGGCGTGGCAACTCACTCCAGTATTCTTGCCTGGAGAATCCCATGGACAGAGGAGCCAGGTGAGCTACACTCCATAGGGTTGCAGTGTTGGACAATGACTGAAGTGACTGAGCACACACACGGCATCTAACAAGTAACATGATGTAAGAAATGTGAAGATGCTTGTTAAACTTTAAATGCTATACAAATAGTATTAACAAACCCACAATCTGATTTAACTCAAGGTTGTAACTTGCCAAGAATACAGGGTTAAATTAAATGTAATTTCTTTGCAGGAGACTAATCTGTGCCCCCAGAAACTCACATTTACATATTTGATCTTCCTGTTATATATTCACAACAGATTAAGTTACCCCAAAATACTGGAAGATGCCAAAAGTAAAAATTGTCATCATATTCATTTTCATTTCTAAGTGAAGCGTAAGGATTTTATGCATATTTTAATATAATATTATAATAAAGCAGATTCATATATTAAAGGTTTTAACCCAATTACTTCAGGATTTTTCTTTTTCTGTACAGCTACTATGTGCAAAAAGCATTTTACTGGCTTGTGGAAGATCAGAGTAAATGAAGCCAAGTCATTTATCTACTCAGGTTTATGTGCAATAGTCATAATAAAAAGTAGAATGGGATATATATAATAGAATAAACAAATTAAAGTGAAGGTTTAGTAAAGAAACTATTGCTAATCCAAGCATCTGGGGATTATTTCACAGAGGCAGCCTGCATACTGAGCATTGAATAATGGGGAAGCTTTGGGTAGACTTCGGTGTTTGCCAGCACAGTGCACTCCAGGCTGAGCAAGATGAAAAAGTTAAACTGGTGGGAAAACAGAAGTGCCTCATGTGCTGAAAGGCTGGTCCACCGATATTGATGCATGCTGTGATGAGATCTCTGAGGAGATGGACCTGCAAAGGAGTGGAGGTTAGATTTCTCTAGACCTTGAATTTCAAGTAAGGAAAATAAACTCTTTTCTTTTGGATTGGGAAGCCTTTTGACAAGGGTGGTGATTTGATGAGATTTGTATTTTGGGTAGATAATTCTGGCAACAATAAGTAGCATTGGTTGGAGAAGGAAGACATTAAAGACTGAAGACCCCTTCAAAGATTGTAACCATAGTCCAAATGAAAAATGGTGAAGTGTGGAATTCAGACATCAGGGGCTGTCAATGGCCAAGAGGGAGTTGGACTGGAGAAGCATTGCAGGAAGGGTGGAGTGATGGTTACTGACTGATTGAAAATAGAATTGAGGAGGAAGGAGAATTAAAAATTACCTTGGGGTATTGAAGTTGGCTGAGTGGAAAAGATAATGGTACCCATTCAATGAGACAGAATCCATAGCAAGAGAAGCAGCTTTTCAGGCTCAGGATTAAGGATTGAGTTTGGGGGAGGCCTTAACTGTATATGTACACTGGCAGCTTTATTTTCAGATCTTGAACTCAGAAAAGGTAGATATATGTACTTTATGGGTCATAAGATAAGTTTCTAAAGGTCACGGTCAGACTAGACCTAGAGTTTTCAAGACATTTCCACCATTCTCAAGACCAGTGAAAACTTTAAACCTTTTGTGAAATCAGAGCATACCTGCACTACCCTTTTGCTTCTGTCTGTCCTCTGAAGCATGAGGTCAGTAGTAATCAGAAAACTGATTTATTTCACTAATTGCATGTAATTAGTATTTGAAGCCATCTGCCTTCTCCTCATTATTTCTTTGTCTATAGAGTCAGAAACTGCAGTGTGGTTGGGAAAATGAGCCAGATGTTGTAGAGAGGGAACCTGTAGTGACATAGTGCGTTGTAGTCTAGAAAGCCATGGAGATGGGAGTGGAACACTGAGCCTTGGTAACAGTGTACATAGAGGGAATGGGTTTTCTGTACCCATAATAATCAAATTGGAGGGAAACTAATATTGAGTACTTACACAATGTCAAGTGCTGTGCTAAGTCCTTCATTTGTATTATCTCATTTAATGCTGATAATTAATGAGATTTTTATAGTATTGTCTACATATGACTTACAAGGAATCTGAAGCAGAGAGAATTTAAATGGCTTGGCCGCATTAGTGCTGGTGAGACTCGGGATATTCATCCAGTGTGGCTGACTCTGGAGCCCACCTTCTAACACTGAAGCTCTATTATAATAATAACATATCTGAGAGGAAAGGAGTCAGAATTCTATCTTGATCTAGAAAGCTACACTAGATGTAAGCCCATTGAAAATCAGATTAGTGTCTGTTTATTTTATAAAGCCATGGGGCAAAACTGAGAAGAAATTCAGTCTTATCCTTTGTGGAGAGAGACTCTGACAAACTGCAATCAATCCAGCAACCTAACTGTTGACAAGTGAAAGGCTAAATAATCACTACTTAAGAGTAAGGAGACAGAAAAATGTAGAATAAAAGAAAAGTCCTTTCTACTAATGGCGAAGAAGAATGTATTCAGGCTTTACTACATCATTCAAAACAAATCCACGTTTGGCTTCTTCAATAAGATTCAAGAAAATATGGTTTTATAAAACATAGAGAACTATAAGATCAGACTCTACACATGAACATCACCAGATGTCCCATACCGAAATGAGATTGATTGTATTCTTTGCAGCCAGAGATGGAGAAGTTCTATACAGTAAGCAAAAAACAAGACAGGGAATTGATGTGGCTGAGATCATGAACTCCTTATTGACAAATTCAGGGTTAAACTGAAGAAAGTAGGGAAGACCACTAGGCCATTCAGGTATGACCTAACTCAAATCCCTTTCGATTATACAGTGGGAGTAACAAATAGATTCAAAGGATTAGGTCTGATAGAGTGCCTGAAGAACTATGGTCAGAGGTTCTGGATATTGTACAGAAGGCAGGGATCAAGACCATCCTCACGAAAAGGAAATGCAAAAAGGCAAAATGGTGGTCTGAGGAGGCCTTACCAATAGCTATGAAGAGAAAAGAAGCAAAAGACAAAGGAGAAAAGGGAAGATATACCCATTTGAATGCAGAGTTCCAGAGAATACCAAGGAGAGATAAGAAAGCCTTCCTCAGTGATCAGTGCAAAGAAATAGAGGAAAACAATAGAATGGGAAAAACTAGAGATCTCTTCAAGAAAATTAGAGATACCAAGGGAAGTTTCCATGCAAAGATGGACACAGTAAAGGACAAAAATGGTATGGACCTAACAGAAGCAGAAGATATTAACAAGAGGTGGTGAGAATACACAGAAGAGATATACAAAAAAAGATATTCATGACCCAGATCATCACAATGGTGTGATCTCTCACCTAGAGCCAGGCATCCTGGAATGCAAAGTCAAGTGGGCCTTAGAAAGCATCACTATGAACAAAGCTAGTGGAGGTGACAGAATTCCAGCTGAGCTATTTAAAATCCTGAAAGATGATGCTATGAAAGTGTTGCACTTAATATGTCAGCGAATTTGGAAAACTCAGCAGTGGCCACAGGACTGGAAAAGGTCAGTTTCCATTCCAATCCCAAATAAAGGTAATGCCAAAGAATGCTCAAACTACGAAGCAATAGCACTTATCTCACATGCTAGCAAAGTAATGCTCAAAATTCTCCAAGCCAGGCTTTACCAGTAGGTGAACTGTGAACTTCCAGATGTTCATGCTGGATTTAGAAAAGACAGAGGAACCAGAGATCAAATTGCCAACATCTGTTGGACCATCGAAAAAGCAAGAGAGTTCCAGAAAAATATCTACTTCTGCTTTATTGGCTATGCTAAAGCCTTTGACTGTGTGGATCCCAGTAAAATCTGGAAAATTCCTAGAGATGGGAATACCAGAACACCTGACCTGCCTCCTGAGAAACCTGTATGCAGGTCAGGAAGCAACAGTTAGAACTGGAAACAGAACAACAGACTGGTTCCAAATAGGCAAAGGAGTAGGTGAAGGCTGTATATTGTCACCCTGCTTATTTAACTTATATGCAGAGTACATCATGAGAAATGCTGGACTGGATTAAGCACTGACTGGAATCAAGATTGCCAGGAGAAATATCAACAACCTCAGATATGCAGATGATACTACCCTTATGGTAGAAAGCAAAAAACTAAAGTGCCTCTTGATGAAAGTGAAAGAGGAGAGTGAAAAAATTGGCTTAAAACCCAACATTCAGAAAGGTAAGTTCATGGCATCTGGTCCCATCACTTCATGGCAAATAGATGGGGAAACAGACTTTATTTTGAGGGGCTCCAAATTCACTGAAGATGCTGACTGCAGCCATGAAATTAAAAGATGCTTGCTCCTTGGAACAAAAGTTATGACCAACCTAAACAGCATATTAGAAAGCAGAGACATTACTTTACCAACAATGGTCCATCTAGTCCAAGCCATGGTTTTTCCAGTAGTCATGTATGGATATGAAAATTGGACTATAAAGAAAGCTGAGCACTGATGAATTGATGTTTTTGAACTGTGGTGTTGGAGAAGACTCTTGAGAGTCCCTTGGACAGCAAGGAGATCCAACCAGTCCATCCTAAAGGAAATCAGTCCTGAATATTCATTGGAAGGACTGATGTTGAAGCTGAAACTCCAATACTTTGGCCACCTGATGCGAGGAACTGACTCATTTGAAAAGACCCTGGTGCTGGGAAAGACTGAAGGCGGGAGAAGGAGACAACAGAGGATGAGATGCTTGGATGGCATCACCGACTCAATGGTCATGAGTGTGCATAAACTCCGGGAGTCGGTGATGGATTGGAGGCCTGGCATGCTGCAGTTCTTGGGGTCACAAAGAGTCGGACACGACTAAGGGACTGACTGAACTGAACTGATAAGACAGAACAGATTGAGATAAGAGGGAAATGGTATAAATTCAAAGGCAGTGAGATGAACACATGGTGGTATAAAGATTGCTGAAACATCAAAATTCAATGTAAGAATTAAAAAAGAGAGAGAGATTTGGCAGTTGAAAGTCTTGCTGACACTGCAGGTAAATTCCTAAGATGGAGGAGAGATTTTTATTCTCCACAATATCAAGAAAATGTATAAAGTATTTTAAAATGTGAGACAACCATAGATATGGCCAAGCAGAGTTTGGACCTAAAAACAATGCAAATGCCTGAGTACAAACATTTCTTGAATGGCAGATCAGAATACTTGAAATAGAAATAGTAATCCAACGTGAAATTTAAGAAATCATTCTTAAAAGAGAAATAAGGATAGAGAGAAGGAAAGAGGGAGAAAAGTAGATAGCTTGATATTGGCAAATTTCTTGTAATATAAGCACAAAGGAAATAATTTTATAATTACCCAGATGAGGAGAAAAAGTTTCCTTAAATTAGGTGGGTGAAGTGAACTGACTTCAGATATTTCTTCCTCTGTAATAGCAAATGCTGCCTGAAGACAGTATCGCTATATCCACAGAGAACCGGAAAAAAAAATAAAGTCTTTGAATCAAAGTTTTATCCTAGTATATTACTTTAATAGTGCCGCCATACAAGTTCCCACAAACAGCAGATTAAGAAAGTGTGTGTTTATTATCTCACACTTTCTAGGCCCAAGTTGTGGATTAACTCTGGGTGTTGATTATCTGAACCTTCTGCTATGGATTGTGATAAATACCTGTTTACTCACATAGTGATTTATGGACTGAAGATCTAGCAGTAAAGTGTATACTTTATGAAGTTCTTCATAGGTAATATGCTTGGTGAATGAAAGTTGTTGCATCTGACTTTTTGCGACCCTTGGACTATACTGTCCCCGGAATTTTCTAGGCCAAATACTGGAGTAAGTAGTCATTCCCTTTTCCAGGGGGTCTTCCCAACCCAGGGGTTGAGCCCAGGTCCCCTGAATTGCAGGCAGATTCTTTCCCAGCTGAGCCACCAGGGAAGCCCAATATGCTTGGTGATTGAATCTTAACTGTGGTGTTTGGGGACTTATGTTATTTAGTTAAATAGTTGCAACAGAAATTCTTTCATATCCAGACCGTACAAAGCAAATGCTATCTATATCTATATAAGGAATGGGGTTTGAATGGTAATACTATAATTTTTTTAATTCCTTTTGTTTTTTAGTAGTTTTAAAATGAATGTTAATGATGGTATATTACTTTTCTAAACAAAAGAAAATAAATTTTTGTTAAAAGAGGTTTAAAATACAAAAAATACACCAATTTTGATAGTAAAGATAATGGAATTATAGGTGATTTTTCTATTTTAATATTTAAAATAGATGAATCATACATTATGTATATCATGTTAAACAATTTTTAAAGAAAGGTTACTTTTGTAAACTTTTCCTACATTATTTATGGTACAATTTAGTCAGTAAATACTTACTGAGGTCTACCTTTTAGGAGCAACATGCTAGGGACTGTGCATACCTAAGTGAATAAGTATATTTTTCACCTCACTATGTCAGAGAGATAGAAATTTAAACAGATTACTTTCAAAAAATGGCTTAGTAGTTACTTCATTCTGAAGTACAAAGGGCAAAGCAATAAAAAATCAGAGATTTCCCAATATGAAATAATTGATTAAAAATGAAATATGCCCAGTAACAGCTTTATTAGTTTTTGCTTATATTATTATTTCTTTTACAAAGTTGAAGTTCCTGTTAAGAAAAGGAATTTGAAATGAAATGTATAAAATTCTGTGGCTAAAATACAAGAAATATGGCTGTCACCTGGTATCTTTGCATATCTATAGTGGGTCTTTCAAAAGTAATCAAGAAGCCAGTGGAGTTGTCTTGTTTTATGATGCTTCTTTATGAATATACCAAAAGAAGCATATATGCCAAACTCTGTTTTCTTTATTGGGGACATATGAAATAAAATTTGTTCTGATTCTTTTTATTGTTAGTTTGGTCCTTATTTGGAAACAGGAATGTATACTGAGACACTCAGGTGAGCATTTTCAAAATTCTAATCAAATCCCAACTGTACTCATGTTCAATTTAGTATTTAAGGGGCTATTATGTTGAAAAGACCATAGGGAAAGCATTATGTTATATTTTTGATGCCCTTGGAAACATCTCTGTTTTCCTATTTTCTAGTCACCACATCCTACAACACCACTCAGAGGAACCATTGCTAGTGTGTGGAATATCCCTTCATTAATTTATTTTTCAGAATCATTTTTGTTTGTATCTATTTTTGTGTTAAATACCACACTAAGCCCTTAGTACACAGTACTAAACATAATGGTCTAGTCTTCCTTAGAAGATTAGGAAGAAGTAACCTAAAGCATGATATGCTTGGCTAAATTCATGGGACCTAACCCCATTTTGAATACTTTTTCATTACTTCAAAGGCCTCTGGGAAGTTTTTCTCTCCCTGAACCCACCTAAGATAGAATTTAGTTATAGTTGCAATTCCTTTTTTTGTCCAAAGAGAACGATCTTTACTGGCAACACCTACGTAGTAACCAAACTATGACATTTACATCCTTAGAGATTTTGATTCAAGGTATGATAACCATATTGTCTCAGTCTGAACAAATAATGCTTCCTTCACTGGTAACAGTGGACAGAAAAAAGATAGTTTAGAAAGTGGGAGAGGGAGGAGATGGGACAGTGAGGTAGGTGAGGGGGTGGAGAGTAGAGTGGAAGAGGGTTGAGAATAGAATAATAATAAAAAGTAATTTAGATTCACTATGAAAAACCTTTTCAATGCTACTTTTTTAGGGTGTCTATATGAAAGTTAATTATATTAAAAAGCAGCTATAACATAAGGTTTAGAAATTCCTAGATGTGAGGCTGGATATATTTCATACCAGCATATTTCTTTCCTCTTAGTTTCACAAGACAAAAATGGAAAGAGGGACATAGGCCTCTTAGGAACTGAGGTTTTGATACCCTGCATTTGATCCAGAAGATGTGTAGATTGGGAGGATGGGATCCGGAACTGTCACTTCCTTAATGGAAAGAATTGCTAGTATTCTAATATTCTTACCTTTCACATATTCTGACTGTTCTAATACATACTCGACATCTCTGTCTAGGATTCAGAGGTTATGGACTGATAAGTCTGTAGGTTTAGAAGCTTTGTGAAGTACATGACAGCAAAACGATATTGTCTTCTCTCAGAGACTGAGTGAATAAAAGACGCTCCATAAAGGCTTGAAAAAATCCCTGATTAATAGATTCAGAATTAGTGTTTAGAAGATGAAGAGTGTCAAAGATGTAGTCTTTTGAGGGAAATGGAAAGTCAGGAAACCTGGCTCCCTAAAAACTTAAAGGTGGATATTAAGAGCTTGATATAGAGTTTGGCACTTTTAATATTTCTATAACCAAGGGATTAGTAATTGTCTACCTCTTCCAGGTTTTGTTAGCTGTATAAGACAATAGCATTTATCAAGCCCTTAATATTCATAAGTAAAAAATGTACCTTACAGATATAAATTATATTTCCATGGTATTCCTGAAGCAGTATGATACTATTTATCTAATTTTTCTCTCACCTGTTTATTTCAAATTAGAATCCTTGCTTATTAATACTATATTGGAACACTTTTAAAATATATTCCATCGGAAAGTCTCATTAGCCTGACCCTATCTTTTAAGCGCCACTGTGGCATGAGGGTCTCTACTAAGTTACTTTGTATGATTATGCCAGTGGTTTTGCTCAGACAATTTTTTATAATAATTGCAAACTAGTGGGAAGTATTTACCAATGTGTTTTGCATTTGATTGACTCTGACTGTTGGGACATATTTCTTTTAAAAAACTGTGAGTTATTTATTACTTTAAAGTTCACTATAACAACTTTATTTATTTATTTAATTTTGACTGTGCTGGACCTTCACTGTTACACAGGCTTCTTACTGTGGTGACTTCTTCTTGTGGAACATGGGCTCTAGGGTGCATGGGCTTCAGCTGTTGTGGTGCGTGGGCTCAGTAGGTGTGGCTCATAGGCTCAAGGGCAGGGGCTCATTAGTTGTAGCACATGAGCTCAGTTGCCCCAGGGCATGGGCAACATGTGAGATCTTCCCAGACTAGGGACAGAACCAGTGTACCTTATGTTGCAAGGTGGACTCTTAACCGCTGGACCTTCATGGAAGCCACATATAACTGCCTTTTATTTTTTTATTTTTAATTTTTTTTAATTTTTACTTTTACTTTATTTTACTTTACAATACTGTATTGGTTTTGCCATACATTGACATGAATCCACCACGGGTGTACATGAGTTCCCAATCCTGAACCCCCCTCCCACCTCCCACCCCATATCATCTCTCTGGATCATCCTTGTGCACCAGCCCCAAGCATCCTGTATCCTGTCTCGAACATAGACTGGCGATTCATTTCTTACATGATAGTATACATGTTTCAGTGCCATTTTCCCAAATCATCCCACCCTCTCCCTCAGAGTCCAAAAGTCCGTTCTATACATCTGTGTTTCTTTTGCTGTCTCGCATACAGGGTTATCATTACCATCTTTCTAAATTCCATATATATGTGTTAGTATACTGTATTGGTGTTTTTCTTTCTGGCTTACTTCACTCTGTATAATAGGTTCCAGTTTCATCCATCTCATTAGAACTGATTGATATGTTTGTTATTCACTCAGTTGTATCCAACTCTTTCTTTGCCACCCATAGACTATAGCCCACCAGGCTCCTCTTTACTTTCCAGGAAAGAATACTAGAGTGTGTTGCCATTTCCTCCTCCAGGGGATCTTCCTGACCGAGGGATTGAACCCATACATCTCCTGTGTCTCCTGCATTGGCAGACAGATTCTTTACCACTGAGCCATGCTTTCACCCAAACGCTACCTGTAGATATGTTGTCATTTTATATTTCCGTTAACTAGTATCTACTTTCTACAACTTTACCAACACAGTGTTATTTAACAGTCTGTTCTTTCCCAATTTGATGGGCTTCTCAGAATATCTTTAATTAGCTTTCTTTTGAGTTATGTTGAATATATTCATATGTAAAAGAAGCATTTTTCTGTAAACTATTTCGTACTTTGCCTATTATTTTTTTCTATTGGATTGTTGGTCTTTTTCTTGTTGATCTATAAGTGTTTTCACATATTAGGGAAATTCAGAATGCAATTATCATCTCTAATTTATCATTTACCTTAACTTTGATTTTGTTTTTTACTATGCAGACTTTTTAATGCAGTTGAATTTACTGGTACTTTCTTTTATGGCTTCTTGGTTTAGTGCCATGGTTTGTAGACTTTACTCTTCCAAGATTATAGGACAGTTATTCCCTGTATTTTGTCCAGAATTTTTATGGTTTCATTTCTTACATTTAATTATTTGATCTATTAGAATTTGTCCTAATGTGTAGTATGAGGTTTGAGAAGGAAATGGCAACCCATTTCAAAACTCTTGCCTGGAAAATACCATGGACAGAGGAGCCTGGTGGGCTGCAGTTCCTTAGGTAGAAAAAGAGTATGACAGGACTTAGCGAGTACACAAAAACAGCATGGTATGAGGTATCAAGAGTCTTATATACACATACAGCATTCAGTAAGAAGAAATCATGCAAGAAAAGATCACCAAACAACAAACTCAAGTGATATATGTAGGAATAGTCTACCTTACTGGTTTTTGTTATTGTTGTTGTTTTGTTTTTCTCAGCTTTACTGAGGTAAAATTGAGAGATAAAATTGTATAATATTTAAAGTATGCAAAATCATTACGTGTATACATTGGGAAAGTGTTACCCCATTAAGTTAACTAACATGTTAGTCACCTCACATAATTACCATTTTATTATTTTATTTTTGTTACATTTAAGTTCTACTCTCTTATCTAATTTCAGTTATATAATGCAGTGTTATCATCTATGGTCAGCATGTTATAATTCAGCTCCTCAGATATATTCATCCCATAATGGAAAGTTTGTATCCTTTTAAAACCTCTTATTTCCCCCACCTCTCCAAACCATGGCCATCACTTTTTTACTCTCCATTATACGAGTTTGACTTTTCTCTCTTTCTTTTATTAAGATTCCACATATAAGTAATACCAGGAAGTATTAGTCTTTGGCTTATTTCACTTAGCATATTGTCCTTCGGGGTCATCCACATTGTGGCGCATGACAGGACTTTCTTCTCTTTAAAGGCTGAGTAACATGCTATTGTAGGTATTGCCCACATCTTCTGTATCCATTTGTCTGTTGACAGAAACTTAGGTTGTTTCTATACTTTGACTATTGTGAATAATAATTCAGTGATCTCAAGACGGTTATTTATTTCAGATATCTCAAGACGGTTATTTAATTTCCTTTGGATAAATACCCAGAAATGGGATTGCTAGAACATTTTACAACTGTAAAACAATTAATTATTAACTATAACTTCTTGAGGATCCTCCATACTGTTTTTCATAGTGGCTGTGCCAGTTTACATTTCCACCAGCAATGTACAAAAGATCTCTTCTCTGCACATCTACACCAGCATTTACCTCATCTTTGTTTTAAATAGTAGACATCCTAACAGAGTGAGGCAATATCTCATTGTGGTTTTGAGTTGCATTTTTTATTTCCCTGGTAGTTAGTAAAGTTGAACACCTTTTCATGTGCCTAATGGCCATTTGTATATGTCCCGTGGAAAAATGTTTATTCAGGCACTTTGCTCATTTTAAATTGGGTTATTTTTATTTTTTTGCTATTAAGTTTCATGAGTTTTTTTTGTATATTTTAGACATTGCATGCTTAGTCACTCAGTTGTGTCTGACTCTTTGTGATGCCATGGACTGTAGCCCACCAGGCTTCTCTGTCCATTGAAGTTTCCAGGCAAGAATACTGGAGAGGATCGCCATTTCCTTTTTCAGGGGATCTTCCCTACCCAGGAGTCGAACCAGCGTCTTTTGTGTCTCCTGCATTGGCAGGCAGATACTTTACCAGTGCACCACCTGGGGAGTGCCATTTTGGACATTAACCCCCATCAGGAGTGTGGTGTGCAAATATTTTCTTTTACTATAGATCGCCTTTTCATTTCCTTGATGGATTGACTATCTGTTGTTCAGGTGTTGCATCCTTCTACCTACTAAAGCATTTTAGTCTGCCTTTTCCTCATGTTCCTGCAATACTTCTCTCACTACTAGTTTACTTATATCAAAGAAGAATCATATCCCAGACTGTCTTAAAAAATTAAGATTCTCTGAAATCCATGCACTCTTCTGGTTTGGCAGTTCATTCTGTTATCTCCAATGTATTACTTCCCTTTACTCCTCATCATTTTATAATCTGACGTCTGACCGACCTTCACCTGAGGTTATTTTAACGCATTTCAGTAACCTTCCTAATGACCAAGACACAAAAAATTATTTCATCCTTATCTTAAATTCTTCATTTCATCTGACTTTGTTGATCATGATTTCTTTCTTAAAATGCTCTTTCTCAGGTTTTGTACCATTCTGCTGTTTCCAATGAGACTTTATATGCTAGGTCTTCTCAGTATCCTTCCTAGGTGCTGGTTCTTCTCTGTATCCTCAAATGACAGGTCTCATCTGATTTTTGCTTTCCCTTTTATATTACTTTCTATGATTGTCATGTAAGAAATTAGTTGCATGATTAGTGATTTGCTGCCTATGTCTACTATTAGGATGTAAACAAGGACTGTATCTGGCTCTTGCTCTTCATCTTCACCTCATTCCCTTGCTCCAGGTGAAATTCGTTGTAGTGTGAGCTTTTTTGTCATTAGTTTGAATCCTCTTTGATCCTATTTAATATGCACCTTTTTCTCATCCTTCAAGTCTTAGCTTAAATGGTAACTCTCAGAAGGTGTTCTCTAACCCTGCTATCCGAAATGATCTGCCTTACTGTGTGAACCGTGAGCTTCCAGATGTTCAATCTGGTTTTAGAAAAGGCAGAGGAACCAGAGATCAAATTGACAATATCTGCTGGATCATTGAAAAAGCAAGAGAGTTCCAGAAAAACATCTATTTCTGCTTGATTGACTATGCCAAAGCCTTTGACTGTATGGATCACAATAAACTGTGGAAAATTCTGAAAGAGATGGGAATACCAGACCACCTGACCTGCCTCTTGTGAAACCTGTATACAGGTCAGGAAGCAACAGTTAGAACTGGACTTGGAACAACAGACTGGTTTCAAATAGAAAAAGGAGTATATCAAGGCTGTATATTGTCACCCTGCTTATTTAACTTATATGCAGAGTACATGGAGGAAGCACAAACTGGAATCAAGATTGCCAGGAGAAATATCAATAACCTCAGATATACAGATGACACCACCCTTATGGCAGAAAGTGAAGAAGAACTAAAGAGCCTATTGATGAAAGTGAAAGAAGAGAGTAAAAAAGTTGGCTTAAAGCTCAACATTCAGAAAACTAAGATCATGGCATCTGGTCCCATCACTTCATGGCAAATAGATGGGGAAACAGTGGCTGACTTTATTTTTCTGGGCTCCAAAATCACTGTGGATGATGACTGCAGCCATGAAATTAAAAGACACTTGCTCCTTGGAAGGAAAGTTATGACCAACCTAGACAGCTAGCAGAGACATTACTTTGTCAACAAAGGTCCGTCTAGTCAAGGCTATGGTTTTTCTAGTAGTCATGTACGGATGTGAGAGTTGAAGTATAAAGAAAGCTGAGCACAGAATAATTGATGCTTTTGAACTGTGGTGTTGTGGAAGACTCTTTTTTTAAATATAAATTTATTTATTTTAATTGGAGGTTAATTACTTTACAATATTGTATTGGTTTGGCCATACATCAACATGAATCCGCCACAGGTATACACATATTCCCCATCCTGAACCCCTCTCCCTCCTCCCTCCCTGTACTATACCTCTGGGTCGTCCCAGTGCACCAGCCCTAAGCATCCTGTATCCTGCATCGAACCTGGACTGGTGATTCGTTTCATATATGATATTATACATGTTTTAATGCCATTCTCCCAAATCATCCCACCCTCTCCCTCTCCCACAGAGTCCAAAAGACTGTTCTATACATCTGTGTCTCTTTTGCTGTCTCACATACAGGGTTATCATTACCATCTTTCTAAATTCCATATATATGCATTAGTATACTGTATTGGTGTTTTTCTTTCTGGCTTACTTCACTCTGGATAATAGGCTCCAGTTTCATCCACCTCATTAGAACTGATTCAAATGTATTCTTTTTAATGGCTGAATAATACTCCATTGTGTATATGTACCACCGCTTTCTTATCCATTCATCTGCTGATGGACATCTAGGTTGTTTTCATGTCCTGGCTATTATAAACAGTGCTGCGATGAACATTGGGTACACGTGTCTCTTTCAATTCTGGTTTCCTTAGTGTGTATGCCCAGCAGTGGGATTGCTGGGTCATAAGGCAGTTCTATTTCCAGTTTTTTAAGGAATCTTCACACTGTTCTCCATAGGGGCTGTACTAGTTTGCATTCCCACCAACAGTGTAAGAGGGTTCCCTTTTCTCCACACCCTCTCCAGCATTTATTGTTTGTAGACTTTTGGATCACAGCCATCCTGACTGGCATGAAATGGTACCTCATTTGGTTTTGATTTGCATTTCTCTGATAGTGAGTGATATTGAGCATTATTTCATGTGTTTGTTAGCCATTTGTATGTCTTCTTTGGAGAAATGTCTATTTAGTTCTTTGGCCCATTTTTTGATTGGGTCGTTTATTTTTCTGAACTTGAGCTGCAGGAGTTGCTTGTATATTTTTGAGATTAGTTGTTTGTCAGTTGCTTCATTTGCTATTATATTCTCCCATTCTGAAGGCTGTCTTTTCACCTTGCTTATAGTTTCCCTTGTTGTGCAGAAGCTTTTAAGTTTAATTAGGTCCCATTTGTTTATTTTGGCTTATATTTCCAATATTTTGGGAGATGGGTCATAGAGGATCCTGCTGTGATGTATGTCGGAGAGTGTTTTGCCTATGTTCTCCTCTAGGAGTTTTATAGTTTCTGGTCTTACGTTTAGATCTGTAATCCATTTTGAGTTTATTTTTGTGTATGGTGTTAGAAAGTGTTCTAGTTTCATTCTTTTACAAGTGATTGACCAGTTTTCCCAGCACCCCTTGTTAAAGAAATTGTCTTTTCTCCATTGTATATTCTTGCCTCCTTTGTCAAAGATAAGGTGTCCATAGGTGCATGGATTTATCTCTGGGCTTTGTATTTTGTTCCATGGATCTATGTTTCTGTCTTTGTGCCAGTACCATACTCTCTTGATGACTGTGGCTTTGTAGTAGAGCCTGAAGTCAGGCAGGTTGATTACTCCAGTTCGATTCTTCTTTCTCAAGATTGCTTTGGCTATTTGAGGTTTTTTGTATTTCCATACAAATTGTGAAATTATTTGTCTAGCTCTGTGAAAAATACCGTTGGTAGCTTGATAGGGATTGTATTGAATCTATAGATTGCTTTGAGTAGTATACTCATTTTCACTATATTGATTCTTCCAATCCATGAACATGGTATATTTCTCCATCTATTAGTGTCCTCTTTGATTTCTTTCTGCAGTGTTTTATAGTTTTTGATATATAGGTCTTTAGTTTCTTTAGGTAGATATATTCCTAAGTATTTTATTCTTTTCGTTGCCATGGTGAAAGGAATTGTTTCCTTAAGTTCTCTGTGTATTTTCTCATTATTAGTGTATAGGAATGCAAGGGATTTCTGTGTGTTGCTTTTATATCCTGCCACTTTACTATATTCATTGATTAGCTCTAGTAATTTTCTGGTGGAGTCTTTAGGGTTTTCTATGTAGAGGATCATGTCATCTGCAAACAGTGAGAGTTTTACTTCTTCTTTTCCAATTTGGACTCGTTTTATTTCTTTTTCTGCTCTGATTGCTGTGGCCAAAACTTCCAAAAGTATGTTGAATAGTAGTGCTGAAAGTGGGCACCCTTGTCTTGTTCCTGACTTTAGGGGAAATGCTTTCAGTTTTCATTTATCCTTTCAAAGAACCAGCTTTTGGCTTTGTTGATTTTTGCTATGGTCTCTTTTGTTTCTTTTGCATTTATTTCTGCCCTAATTTTTAAGATTTCTTTCCTTCTACTAACCCTGGGGTTCTTCATTTCTTCCTTATCTAGTTGCTTTACGTGTAAAGTTCAGTTCAGTTCAGTTCAGTTCAGTCGCTCAGTCATGTCCGACTCTTTGCAACCCCATGAATCGCAGCATGCCAGGCCTCCCTGTCCTGTTAGGTTTTTTATTTGACTTTTTTCTTGTTTCTTAAGGTATGCCTGTATTGCTATGAACTTTCCCTTTAGCACTGCTTTTACAGTGTCCCACAGGTTTGGGGTTGTTGTGTTTTCATTTTCATTCATTTCTATGCATATTTTGATTTCTTTTTTGATTTCTTCTGTGATTTGTTGATTATTCAGCATCGTGTTGTTCAGCCTCCATATGTTGGAATTTTTAATAGTTTTTCTCCTGTAATTGAAATCTAATCTTACTGCATTGTGGTCAGAAAAGATGCTTAGAATGATTTCAATTTTTTTTAATTTACCAAGGCTAGATTTATGGCCCAGGATGTGATCTATCCTCGAGAAGGTTCCGTGTGCTCTTGAGAAAAAGGTGAAATTTATTGTTTTGGGGTGAAATGTCCTATAGATATCAATTAGGTCTAACTGGTCTATTGTATCATTTAAAGTTTGTGTTTCCTTGTTAATTTTCTGCTTAGTTGATCTATCCACATGTGTGACTGGGTTATTAAAGTCTCCCAATATCATTGTGTTATTTTAAATTTCCCCTTTAATATTTGTTAGCATTTGTCTTACATATTGGAGAAGGCGATGGCACCCTACTCCAGTACTCTTGCCTGGAAAATCCCATGGACAGAGGAGCCTGGTAGACTGCGGTCCATGGGGTCGTGAAGAGTCGGACATGACTGAGTGACTTCCCTTTCACTTTTCACTTTCATGCATTGGAGAAGGAAATGGCAACCCACTCCAGTGTTCTTGCCTAGAGAATCCCAGGGACAGGGGAACCTTTTGGGCTGCCGTCTATGGGGTCGCATAGAGTTGGACACGGCTGAAGTGACTTAGCAGCAGCAGCAGCATATTGCAGTGCTCCTAGGTTGGGTGCATATATATTTATAACTGTTATATCTTCTTCTTGGATTGACCCTTTGATCATTATGTAGTGTCCTTCTTTATCTCTTTTCACAGCCTTTATTTTAAAGTCTATTTTATCTGATATGGGGAAGACTCTTGAGAGCCCCTTGGACTGCAAGGAGATCCAACCAGTCCATCCTAAAGGAGATCAATCCTGGGTGTTCATTGGACGGACTGATGTTGAAGCTGAAACTCCAATACTTTGGCCACCTGATGCAGAGAGCTGACTCATTTGAAGAGACCCTGATGCTGGGAAAGATTGAGGGGAGGAGGAGAAGGGGATGGTAGAGGATGAGATGGTTGGATGGCATCACTGACACAATGGACATGGGTTTGGGTGGACTCCAGGAGTTGGTGATGGACAGGGAGGCCTGGTGTACTGTGGTTCACTGGGTTGCAAAAAGTCAGACACGACTGAGCGACTGAACTGAACTATGTTTTTGTTTAACACCTTTTTTATTTCATTCTAGAATGTATCAAACTTTGTGACTATTTTATATATTTCACTAGTTTACTGATTTAATTTATTTCTCCTCCATTAGAATTTTAACATATCAAGGACAGGAACCTTGTTATGTTTTTGTTCCTGTAGTGTTAGTATCAGCTTCTAGTATGGGTTTAGGCTTCCTCAAATGAAAGGAAATGTCTGCCTTTCCCTCAGACTGTAAAGAATCTGCCTCTAGTGTGGGAGACCTGGGTTTAATCCCTGGGTCAGGAAGATCCCCTGGAGAAGGGAATGGCTACCGACTCCAGTATTTTTGCCTGGAGAATTCCATGGACCAGAGGAGCCTGGTGGGCTACAGTCCATGGGGCCTCAAAGAGTCAGATATGACTGAGTGATTAACATTTTCAGTATGGGTCTGACATACATCAACTGATTAATAAATATATGTTGATGGAAGGAAGAAAAGAGAGGGAGAAAGGAAAGCAGAAAGTTAGGGAGAGAGGGAAGGTACAAGGTCAGTTTTTTACAGCTTCACTGTCATTTTCTCAGTACCAAGCACAAGAACTTTCATATTAAGGTTGTGCGATAAATATTTATTTAGGAAATGAACCCCCCCATATTCTATCCTCAGCCCCCTGCTCTCCTCAGTCAACTCACCCAGATTCATAAGTAATTGCATCTACACTATTATTTCAAGTACGTTGATATGCTAATAATTCCCAAATCAGAGTCCATTACTCATTTAACAGCCTGGATATCACAGGGCCCTTAAAGTCAGTATGCCCAACATTAAACATGTTGCCTTTCTTTCCTCTCAAAACTAATTATTTTCCTGTACTCTCTACTTGGGCTTCTCAGGTAGCTCAGTGGTAAAGAAACCTCCTGCCAATGCTGGAGACACAGGTTCAATCCCTGGATCAGAAAGATCCCCTGGAGGAGGCCTCCTCCAAACCCACTCCAATATTCTCGTATGAAAAATTCCATGGGCAGAGGAGCCTGGAGGGTATAATACATGGGGTCACAAAGAGTCTGACAGACTCAGTGACCAAGCATGCACTCATGCATCCTCTGCCTTCATCAATGAAACCATCACCTGCTCTGACATCTTGGAGTCATCTAGATCACTCCTCTTCTTTCACAGCTTCTTCATTTGTTGTTGTAGTTGTTCAGTCTCTATGTTTGCAACTGCATCTACTGCAGTACGCCAGGCGTTCCTGTCCTGGGATGTGAGTTGGATCCCTGGGTTGGGAAGATCCGCTGGAGGAGAGCATGGCAACGCACTCCAGTATTCCTGCCCAGAGAATCCCATGGGCAGAGGAGACTGGAAGGCATTGCAAGGAGTCAGACAGGACTGAAGCTACTTAGCACTCACGCATGCACATTTGTAGTCAAAGGGATGTCTCTGCCTTTTAATGGGCTGTCTAGGTTTATCATAGCTTTTCTTCCAAGGAGCAAGCGTTATTTAATTTCATGACTGCAGTCACTGCCCTCTAATTTTGGAGCCCAACGGAATAAAGTCTGTCACCGTTTCCACTTTTTCCCCTTCTATTTGCCATGAAGTGAAGGGAATGGATGCCATAATAGCCACTTATTCTCTCTCCTCTTTCACCCTCAGCAAGAGGCTCTTTAGTCCCTCTTCATTTTCTGCCATTAGAGTGTTTATCATATCAGTGCATATCTGAGGTTGTTAGTAATTCTCCTGGCAGTCTTGAGTCCAGCTTGTGATTCATCCAGCTTGGTATTTCTTATAATGTAATCTTCATAGATGTTAATTAAACAGGGTGACAATATACGGCCTTGGTATACTCCTCTGCCAATTTTTAACTAATTGTTCCATGTAAGATTCTAACTGTTGCTCTTTGACTGGAATACAGGTTTCTCAGGAGACAGGTAAGTTGGTATTCCCATCTCTTTAAGAATTTTCCTGTTATAATCCACACAGTAAAAGGCTTTAGTGTAGTCAGTAAAGCAGTAGTAGATGTTTTTCTGGAAATCCCTTGTTTCTCTATAATTAATCAAGTCCCCTGTGTTTAAAGCCTTAACGTCTCTCATCTCCTCCTTTCCTCTCTATACCATGCAAGTGATCTTAAATGTCCGTGATAACCTCTAACTAGCATTTTGCTATGAATATTCCTAAAATTAAAGTTGGTCCTATTAGTTTTCTTAAACTCTTCAGGAGCCCCATGTTTCCTAATTCTCTACTCATACAATGCTTATAGAAGAATTTTTTAACTTCTGCACTTAGTAACCTGGACCTCTGACCATTTGGCTCCTACCTACCTATACTATGCATGCCCCACTCTCCTATCCTAAGGAATGATTTTCTGTTGCTTTCACCCATGCTCAACTTCTACTTAGAGAAGTCTTTCAATATCCTTGATTCCTACTCATTTGTTAAAACCCAACTTAAACATTACCTTCATTACCTTGAAGCCTTATTTCATAATGCCATGCTAACATCTGTGTCTTATTTCTTCTGTACATTCTTCTATCATGATGCTTGCCATTTTTAAGTATAATTGTTCCTTCCCCTCTACCATAGCAAGTTAGCAGACACTGGTTGGATGAATAAATTCAGGAAGGCTTATTCTTCAAGTTACATAATTGTGATTAGGGCCAAATTTGGAGGAAGATTAATATCTAGATACTGCAAAGCCTGACTTACTATTACAGGTTAAACCAGAAACAGAGAATGAAACCTAAGACATAAGGAATTTCATTAGCAAGAGTTAGAAACCAAATAACAGGTAACAGTAGAACTTGCTGCAAAACAGCCCTTATCAGGCTTAAGCTGCTCTGAGGCCAGGCTTGGGTTTGACAAGTATACACCTTCTCAGACAAAGTTTGCCTGCTGCACAACAAACAAAATAAAAATCTTTAGCTTGTCATATATTTTGTACCGGAATATTCTTCTTGAATAAATAGTAGAATGTATGAAAGTATGTTATGTGTACATAATAGTGTTCACAGAGCACTAGTGTTAGCAACACACACCATGAATAACTTTTTTTTTTTAACTTTTTTACTTTCTGATGTAAACCCCTCAGGATTCAGTGCAGATTATGAGATCCCTGACAATTTTAATGTTTTTAGGTTTCAAGTCTGAGTGGAGATTACAGAAAAGATAGCCTCTCTTAACATTCAGGCTGTGTAAACTGAGGACAATTATTATATATAAGTCTTTTGAAGGAAAAAAGTCTTCAGGGTAAAGTGGAAAGGAAGATCATTTGAATGGTTATTGTGTGTTAGGTATTTACATGTGTTATTGTAATTAGTTATCAGAATTGCCAAGTAAAATAGTTATTATTACTCTAATTTTACTATAGAGGAATAGTCTCAGAGAAATTAAATGACTTGACCAAAGTGATGAAGCAAACAAGTGAGAGATTGAGTATTTGACTTGAATTTTTCTGGTTTCAAAGTCTGACATGGCACCCAGGCTTTTTGTTGCTATCTACATCTTCAGTAGTATTATCATCATTCATAAAAAGAAATATTTGTGTTTGTGTCATCTGATTGACCCTCTGGTGTGGTGTAAAAGATTGAAAAATGAAATGGTCAGTTGTGAAAGTAAACAATGTGTACTAGTTGTATTGTTGTCACTAGTCGCTAAGTAACTGTGTAAAACCAGACTAGAGACATCTTTTCAATTAGTAGGTCCAATATTATCACTTATATTTCATCTGTAAAGAGTAATCATTTTTAATACATCTTCTAAGTAGAATTTGTTTACCTATGTTTTCATGGTACTGTGACAGTTTAATTGGGTTTGAGATATGTGTTCTGAATCTAGGAACTTAAATCTGTATTAGGTATGATATAAAAGAGAATAAAGAAACAGTAATTTATAACAAATAAGCTTCATTGAGAATTGAATGTGATGCTATTTCAGGAAATGTTATTAGATTTTTATTTATGAAAAATTACCAGGCCATTGTGGTTTCAAAATTGCAGTGGTGGAATTTGTATATCCAGTTTTTTTTTTTAAGGAAACCATATTATCCTTTGGGTCAAATTATTCTTTCCAGATTTCTATCCAGTTAGCCATAATGTTTGAAAGTGTAACTAAACTAGCTATCAAAGCGCTGGCCAAAAGTACCAAATGTGAGAATAACATTCTCTCCTTATTAGACTTTCCCTAAAAGACCTCTTCTAAATAACTGACCACTGCTAGAAAATTGATATCACTAAGTCAGAATTTTTTTTTATTCAGTCATAGTGTTATATTCAATGTAGCAGGAAATAGTTTTGCATGACAGTACACATGTAAATGTCATTGCATATGTCATTTATGGTGTATCGGGTTATTCCGCAAAATTCAGCGATCACACTTCGGAAAACTGTCTCTGATACACTAAATAAAACAGGCTTAGTAAAAATTCCTAGCAATTTTTTTCTAGACATATAATGACATGGTAAGAGCACAAAACAAAACTACCAGAAGCAATTTCTCAAGCTATAATATCTGCAGGACAAGTGATCTAAATTGCTAAAACAAAGAGAGTTCATCACTACACTGCTGAAGAACTTGAAATATAACCTAAAGGCAAGTGAAATACTTTATCCAAGCTTTGAAATAACAGCAACAAATTTACCTACAGACAGAAGATGCATGGAAGCAATAAACGAATTATACAAGTCTTACACATGCAATCTGATTATTCTGACCAAAGTGTTAATTGGATCCTAACTGCCAGATCTGATATCTGTGGTCTTATAGTGGGAAACCTTTCAAAGAGATGAACTGTAATTCACTGAGCTGCTTGAAGCACTTGTAATTTACTGCATGTCATGCTATGAAGAGCCTGACCTAATGGACTTTACATTACCTATAATGCTAGAAACCTTTCAATGAGACTAGTTGGTAAAAAGTAATCGTGGAAATCTATTAAGAGAGGGTGAGCAAAACTGTCTTAAACACAGCTTTATAATCTTAGGGAAAGTCAGTTATTAAACAAAATAGGTGCAACTAAGGAAAAAAATTGTATGCCATCCAACATAATTTACAACAGTATGATATCTTGTAATGTGAACTTAAAGAGAGATATAAGATACAAATAGAACTCAGAATAGTTTTATAATCTAGCCTAAATATCATAAAATATGTCAGGTTTAAGGTATTCATGAATAAAATTCCTTTGCTTTCATAAAAAAATTATATTTCATATTAATTGGATTTGATACCTATCTTAAACTCTCTATGTCTTAAATAAAAGTTAGAGGGAAGAGTATTAGGTATGAAAGAAATAGGGCTATGCTATATTAACCAAGTAGGAAGATTGTTTTGAGTCTGAATTCTGGGACCAACTCTCCTACCTACTATTTGTTGTTCAAAATGTGAGATTTTGCTTTAAATTTTCAGTGTATCTTTCTGATAGGTCTTTTTGCAAT